>NW_025766214.1:600000-887500 GCF_003918875.1 Haliotis rubra | reverse complement strand
ATCACTCGTCATGTTTTCACAAGCTGGGTCAAGATGACAATATATCATTATCCTGTCATTAAATCACTCGTCATGTTTTCACAAGCTGGGTCAAGATGACAATATATCATTATCCTGTCATTAAATCACTTGTCATGTTTTTACAAGCTGGGTCAAGATGACAATATATCATTATCCTGTCATTAAATCACTCGTCACGTTTTCACAAGTTGGGTCAAGATGACAATATATCACCATCCTGTCATTAAATCACTCGTCATGTTTTTACAAGCTGGGTCAAGATGACAATATATCATTATCCTGTCATTAAATCACTCGTCATGTTTTCACAAGCTGGGTCAAGATGACAATATATCATTATCCTGTCATTAAATCACTCGTCATGTTTTCACAAGCTGGGTCAAGATGACAATATATCATTATCCTGTCATTAAATCACTCGTCATTATCCTGACAATATATCACCATCCTATCATTAAATCACTCGTCATGTTTTCAAGTTGGGTTAAGATGAGCTGTTATTAAATCGCTCGGGTCAAGATGACAATATATCATTATCCTGTCATTAAATCACTCGTCATGTTTTCACAAGCTGGGTCAAGATGATGATAATATATCATTATCCTGACAATATATCATTAAATCACTCTCGTCACTGTTATTTTTCACAAGCTGGGTCAAGATGACAATATATCATTATCCTGTCATTAAATCACTCGTCATGTTTTCACAAGCTGGGTCAAGATGACAATATATCATTATCCTGTCATTAAATCACTCGTGACGTTTTCAGGGTCAAGATGACAATATATCATTATCCTGTCATTAAAGGGTCAAGATGACAATATATCATTATCCTGTCATTAAATCACTCGTCACGTTTTCACAAGCTGGGTCAAGATGACAATATATCATTGTCCTATCATTAAATCACTCGTCACGTTTTCACAAGCTGGGTCAAGATGACAATATATCATTATCCTATCATTAAATCACTCGTCACGTTTTCACAAGCTGGGTCAAGATGACAATATATCATTATCCTGTCATTAAATCACTCGTCACGTTTTCACAAGTTGGGTCAACATGACAATATATCATTATCCTGTCATTAAATCACTCGTCACGTGTTCACAAGTTGGGTCAAGATGACAATATAGCATTATCCTGTCATTAAATCACTCGTCATGCTCAGAATGTAGGACGCAATGGCATACTACAACTGCGGACAGTATGTTTCTTAACACGGTCAATATTTTTTTTCCAGTCGAAAGTTTGTCAGTCTGCTCAATATCAACATTTGCAGTTAAAATTGCATGGAACAAGGGTAGAATTTAAACTACATTAACTGCAGCAAACAACGACATGCCTGCCAGGAAGTCAGTATACTTTCCTCATTAGTAGAGTCATTATGGTGTTGTGAGTGTGGTTGCACCATTATGATAGCAAGTAAAACGTAAAGGTCACTAAGCCTCTTGATCAGCACTTAAAGTTCTTTCTCAACACTCCACTGTGAGAAATGACTGGTGATTGATGCTTGTTGCATGTGTGTTCCATGTGATTGGGAATTACAGTTATACAGAAACAATGTGACATTTGTTGTCAGACCAACTCATAAACACTTTACTATGCAAAAAATTGATTTCAGCTGTGTCTACAACTGTCTGCATCGTGACGTTTAAGGGTGTGGGCGAGTGCGGGGGTGAATTACTGAATCCGTCGTATATCTAATGCTCTTCGATACATAATACTTCAGAAACCTAAGAAAAGAAAGCACGATTCAAATAAAGTACCATAATATGGAAGTAAATTTGAAAATTACATTTTCGGTAAAAATACACAGCTTTGTGTTTGGAATAACTTAAGAATGCATCTTAGACATAAACATCAAGGGTGACGGCTGGAGTAGTGTTAAAAGCATGACCGAATGGCAAACCCAATAAGTTTATGAAGTTTATTGTGAAAGCTGTACATATGGCTTTATACAACCTGCCTGGTAGAAGAAAGTATACGTCCATGTTTGATGGTGGCTACAAATGATCTTAATAAATAAAGTAGCTATTTGTTAGTAATGTTCTTCGTAGGGGTATCATAGCAGTGTTTTTGACCCAAGTGTGACATTTCTTTTGACCGGTCGATTGCATGGGGGTTTTTTTTATCGAAACATTGGCAATAATTTGGTTTACAGAACTTCATTATTATGTGCACAACCAAACACTTGTGGTCTCATAGCTTTAGGATTTTCAGTATATATCTGAAAACATGAGGTAAAATGACATATAAACTTCATATATATTTCAGTACCCTATATGAGGCGAATTACAATACCAAAGAGGAATGTTATTTTCTGTGTTTAAAGCGGTACATATTCCAATCAGTCGCATATATGTGCGCTTAGAGCATGCATTGTGCATGGATTAATGCGCTATATAAATTCTATTATTATTATTATTATTATTATTATGTTTTACAGATTAAAGATAATATGCAGCAGAGAGGGTTTGGGTGATCCTGGCACAGTCAGGCTGGTAAGGCTCATCATCAGCTCAGGGCCCTTGCCCCCTCTACACGCAGCCCAGACAGCGAATGGGACTTCTCCCAGGAAACACTGCCTAGTCGAACCCACCAAGAACTTTCCGGAGAATATGAAGGCTCCCCAACACTGCAGCCTTCTGCATTACCCAGAGTGTCAGAAGAGCTGTACTCCCGGTGGAGAACCCGGGCACTCTCCTGATCTGTGCCAAAAGATCAGGAGGTACCAAACCAAGGGCACCGAGAACAATGGGGAGCCTGACGACAGTGTACTTGGGATGCAAGCGAGACATTTCAAAGGCGAGGTCCGCATATTTATCATGCTTTTCCTTGATCTTGTCAATCACATTCCTGTCAAAAGGGACAGAAAATTCAATGATATATATAAATTCATTGGCTTTATCAAAAAGGACAAGATCAGGTTTATTGGCAGGAATTCTTCTGAGGCTGTATATGGGCCTATTCCACAGAAGTTTGAAAGCATCATTTTCCATGACGCCCTGGACATGTTCAGGGTCGTACCATGGACGGACCTCGGAGTCAAAGCCACAGGCATGTCGGAGACGGTAGTAAAAGCAGCGAGCCATGCCATCATGTCGTTTAAGATATGATGTTTGTGCCAAGGAAGGGCATCCACTGACAAGGTGTTGGACAGTCTCTGTGAATTCATTGCAAAGTCGACATTTCATGTTAATATTCTCTTTAAGAATCACATTTAGGCGATTACGAGTGGGAAGTGACTGGTCCTGAGCAGCAAAAAGGAAGCCCTCAGTTTCACATTTAAGACCAGCCGACTTCATCCAGGCGAAGGAGTCGGAGGGATTGCTATTCTGTTCCACACACTGCATGTACACACGATGCAATGGCTTCTCAGAAAGCTTCTCCACAAAAGACCGACTCTGGGCAGACTTGGTGAAGGACTTCACCTGGTTTACTCCCATCGCTGTACCGTCCAGCAGTACATCGCCATCAGCAACCTCAACCTCAAATTTCAGATTCTGTCCAACAACTTTTTTTTATTATTATTATTATTATTATTATCTTCCGTCTCTACTTTAAAAATATTAAACCGTAATGGATGTTTTTCTTTTACTAACTTCGAATGTTGAAACTGTTCATAAGCATATATTGACATTGCTCTTTAACTGGTAACATAAACGGTGTTTGTAGCTGAAATGATGTAACATGTTTTATTATAATCAATAAAGATTCTCTCTGATATTACTTAACTTCAAACAATGTGGGTTGTCCACTCGCTGTCACAACAAAATATAAAAGCATAGGCTTATTGTTCGTGTTAAACAATCAAACTGCAAATTAATGAAAAAAATATGCGAGCACTTAGTAAATGATGAAATATTTACTTCCCTGTTGATGCGATCTGTGTATATCCTTCCTGTGTAGATAAGACAGGATCTCAATATTTACTTTCTCACTCAACACAAATATTCTCTTACTAGTCATGACAGATGTGGGGGCTTATGTGTGTGTAAGTAGATAACCAATACAAGTAACCACGAGTTTATCACAAACCAAGTATATTAATACGAAGAAGTCAGTACTACCCGATATTAGAGAAGGTGGCTACTTGATACATGTGTTAAGAGACTGTCTCTTGTTTGATGTTAAACTGGGCCGTCGACTCCTAGGGAAGGGTTCTTGCGCGACTGTCTGAATTAGATAGGGTAGTAAGTGGGGTTGAGGCGACTTTGTGGCTTACAGTGTTGTTCATAAGAGTACAGCGTTCATGTGACATTTGTGGATGGATGATGAGTATTTTTCGAATATATATTAATATGCATATTAATGCGAGACGCTCTTTGGATAGTTTGCCGAACTGACTTGCCAGAAAAACTGATTTTACGTAATGATTCATTAAGTCATAGCAGACTAGTAATTTTGTTGCTGTTACTGTTGCTGTTGTTGTTGCTGCTGCTGCTGCTGCTACTACTACTACTACTTACATTACTACGGCGGTGGGGTAGCCTAGTGGTTAAAGCGTTCGTTCGTCACGCCGAAGACCCGGGTTCGATTTCCCACATGGGTACAATGTGTGAAGCCCATTTCTGGTGTCCCCCGCCGTGATATTGCTGGAATATTGCTAAAAGCGGCGATAAACCAAAGTCACTCACTTACTTTACTCCTACTACTACTATTAGTTACATAACTACTACTACTGCTGCTTACATTACTATTACTACTTCTACTACTACTACTACTTACATAACTACTACTTACATTACTACTACTTACATAACTACTACTTACATTACTACTACTTCCATAACTACAACTTACATTACTACTCCTACTGCTGCTTACATTACTAATACTACTTACATAACTACTACTTGCATTACTACTACTACTTTCATAACTACTACTTACATTACTACTCTTACTGCTGCTTACATTACTACTACTACTTACATAACTACTACTTACATAACTACTACTTACATTACTACTACTTACATAACTACTACTTACATAACTACTTACATTACTACTACTACTGCTGCTTACATTACTACTACTTTACATAACTTACTTACATTACTACTCCTACTTACTACTACTTACATTACTACTACTACTTTCATACTACTAACATTACTACTACTTACATTTACTACTTTACATTACTACTACTTACTTACTACTTACTTACTATTAACTACTACTACTTACATTACTACTACTACTTACTATAACTGCTTACATTACTACTTACATTACTACTACTTACATAACTACTACTTACATTACTACTACTTTCTATACTACTACTACTTACATTACTTTACTACACTTACATTTACTACTACTACTTACTACTACTACTTACATAACTACTACTTACATATTTACTACTTACTATATTAACTACATTACTACTTACATTACTAATTTACTACTACTAACTTACTTACTACTACTACTTACACTTACTACTACTACTTTTATTACTACTACTACTTACATACTACTACTACTTACATTACTTACTACTTACTAAGCTTACTACTACATTTACTAATTACATTACTACTACTTACTTTATTACTACTACTTTCATAACTACTACTAACATTACTACTCCTACTGCTGCTTACATTACTACTACTACTTACATAACTACTACTTACATTACAACTACTACTTACATTTCTACTACTTACATAACTACTACTTACATTACTACTACTACTTACATAACTACTACTTACATAGCTACTTCTTACATTACTACTACTACTTTCATAACTACTACTTACATTACTACTACTTCTACTGCTGCTTACATTACTACTACTACTTGCATAACTACTACTTACATTACTACTACTACTTTCATAACTACTACTTACATTATTTCTCCTACTGCTGCTTACATAACTACTACTTACATAACTACTACTTACATAACTACTACTACACTACTTACATAACTACTACTTTCATAACTACTACTTACATAACTACTACTTACATAACTACTACTTACTTACTACTACTACTACTACTACTATAACTACTACTACTTTTTAACTACTACTTTCATATAACTACTACTACTTACATAACTACTACTACTACTACTTACATAACTACTACTTTCATAACTACTACTTACATAACTACTACTTACATTACTACTACTACTTTCATAACTACTACTTACATTATTTCTCCTACTGCTGCTTACATAACTACTACTTACATAACTACTACTTACATAACTACTACTACTACTACTTACATAACTACTACTTACATTACAACTACTACTTACATAACTACTACTTACATAACTAACTACTGATACCACTGTAGCCTGTCTCACAGTCCCTGAACCACATTAATTTCCCTACTGCCAAGCCCTCTCTGCAGTGCTAAAGCCCTAAATAAAGCAAGTCTAGATTTCCTCAGGTTCAGGATCTCTGGTCTCCCTAGGGCTCCTTTTCAATATAAATGGGCTTGTTTGTTACTATCAAAATTATATATATTCAGAGACTAAGCCTTAGTCTAATACCACTGCTACTACATATAATACTCGCCCAAGTGCTGTTGCTACTTCATCTGCCACTACGTATACCACAACTACCACTACCTCAGCTGTTGGTTCTGCTGCTGCCATTTCTACCTGTGCCATGATGTTACTGCCAAACTGTCCAGGACAGCGTAAAACCAAACCCACCCAGAAACCTACCCAGAAACATGGAAAAGTCTTTTAAATCAAGAACGCATAGATGTTTCCTTCATTCTTCCTTGTATGACACACAAACACACACGCACGCACACACACACACACATACGCTCTAGATACAGACCAAATCTTTCATGGGTTGTCAGAAACACGCGTGCATGCAAATTTATACTGCATCTGTTATTATGCCACAAGAGTTAATTCATAGCTGATTGATGTTATTTAGTCTTGCTGCTCTACTCACCAGGAAATGTTATTCAGTTGCACCAATAGGTAGTACCCGCTGTCACTACTCCCCAGAGAATATATTCATCAGCCTTGATGACTACTACCCTCTTAGCACCACTACCCGCCAGAGAATATATTCATTATTAGCCTTGATGACTACTACCCTCTTAGCACCACTATCCGCCAGAGAATATATTCATTATCCTTGATGACTACTACCCTCTTAGCACCACTATCCAGGAGAGAATATATTTTTTTGTCCTAATGTCTACTCCCTTACCCACATATGAATACGACACGTGAAGATCTGGGTTAGAATTGGTCTTCAGCAACCCATACTTGTCGTAAGAGGCGACTGACGGGATCGGGTGGTCAGGCTTGGTGACCTGGTTGACGCATGTCAGCGGTTCCCAATTTCGTAGATCGATGCTCATGCTGTTGATCACTGTATTGTCTGGTCCAGACTTAATTATTTACAGACCGCCGTCATATAGCTGGAATATTGCTGAGTGAGGCCGGCGTTAAGCACCAACCAACCAACATATGAATCCATGTCAAGAGATATGGCGATTATTATTCTCTTAGCAACACCACACACGAGGAAATACAGTTTCGTGAGTCTCTAAATATCACTACCCGTGAAACACATGCGCATTCCAAACATTACACTAATCGCTTGTCATCTGTCATACGCGAACCATTTCTGGTGTACCCCGCCGTGATGTTGCTGGAATGTTGCTAAAACGGCGTAAAACCATATTCATTCACTCATTCACTCACTGTTTTCACTTTCATTTCATAACTACCCACAGACCGAAGAATGAAGATAATCTGATGTATATACAACTTGTTTGTTCTGTAAAAGGCGATGTTTCGACATAGATTCTAATGTGGTTGTCAAGCTACTTCATCTTCATCGCCTCAACTCCTAAAAATGCCCATCAAAGAAATTCCTACAGACCATTGTGTAACTTCGAGAAACAAAATATTCCGTTCCCGAAATTTGTTTGGCTCGACTTTTCTCATGAAACTTGTTTTAATTCTCCGGCTAAAAGCAAGATATGACAAGACATCTCCAAAAGAGTTCAGGTGCATGTTTTCACCTTTAAAGTTGCAACACATCCCTTGGCTTTAATCAAAATGTACAATATATTTACACGGGTATTTAACACTGCATCTGTCCACATAGCCTGTCTCACAGTCCCTTTATCTGTGCCCACATCCAAGCACCACGGCCAATTTATGCCAGTGTAAGCGGGACATGTTAATACTTCATCCAAATAGATAAACAGAACATTATGTCAATTCAGCGTTTAGTTTCCCGACCAATAGCAGACTATCGCTCTTGTGGGGACGGAGATTACCTACTTGAAACCTTATGCACAGTAGGTATAAAACCCTGAGTCAGGGTTACTAGAGCGTCGTGCATGCACATTTGTATGAAGCTGCTTGCATACATCTGTGCATTAAATAAGCACCACCCTGTATTTTTACCAATTAATTTTGTCTGAAATGAAATTCTAAACTCTTTCCCAAAAATAACTTTTATAATTTGACAGAGCAAGCATTTAACATTTCAAAAACGAAAACATCATTGAAATTACCATGTATTTTAATTAGGATAATTGCCAATATTTAAAACAGGTGTTTTTCTGTCCTAAAACAAGTTGCCTTCTTTTGAAAAGTGAAAGTAATAATTGATTGTTGTGTGACCTATAAATTCGTTATTTATTGTGAATGGATGAAAGTTTGTAAACTAAGATTTAGGAAAAGTTACAGTCAAACTAAAAAAAAGGAAAATTTTCATCAACATATTCTTTCATAAAGAATAGAAAAGGTTATGGTATTTGTAAAACTGTCAGTGGATAAAGCTTCTTTAACTACAGGTTCATTAAATTGATGGCTATACCCTAACTCTTCTGTAGCATCACATCTTCTTTTCAAAATAGGGTGGTGCTTAATTAATGCACAGGTGTATAGAGTAATGTGTCTGCAATATATACGTCCAGAGTTAGGCCGGTTTTGTTGGACTTGGATACCATGCCACAATTTAACATGGATACCCCACTTTGGCACAATGCATAGGCGGATCAAGAAATTTTCAAAGGGGGGTGTTCAGGGGGTTCGATGTGGTCTTTAGTCGTGTTTCAAAAGGGTTGGTCCCCCCCCCCTCCCCCCCCCCCCCTTTCTGGATCCGACACTGCAATGTACTGACAGGTCCTACCCTAGTGAAGCAACAAGTACTATGTTTCGGTGTATATGACATGGCCATCGTTGAGGAATATTTAGTTCGTATGTCAAAGCCATTGTTACGTCACAGTATTCCCCTTATTCCGGCCTTGAGACATCGTAACTTCACTTGTTCGGTGAAATCATATGGCATAACTTATATATACAGTCTGTGTCATTCTGATTTTACAAATCGCGTGTGAGGATTCTTATTCTCTCACCCGTGAAGGTCCAGGTTAGAATATTGATCTTCAGTAACCATGCTTGTCGTAAGAGGCGACTAACGGGATCGGTTGGTCAGGCTCGCTGACTTGGTTGACACATGTCATCGGTTTCCAATTGCGCAGATCGATGCTCTTGCAGCTGATCACTGGAATGTCTGGTCCAGACTCGATTATTTACAGACCGCCGCCATATAGCTGTAGAGTATCTAAGAAAATAACTTCCCTGGGTTTTCAAGATGTATTGCTATGTAACAGTCATATACAAAAACGAAGTTTCTGTTCAGTGGTCCAGGAACGATGCTATCAGATCTGACCTCCTGAATATATGTAATGGTAAATTGATATGCCAGATATAGATAAACTGGCCACCATTCTACACGTCGGTGATATTTGTTTTGTTGCAGCCAAAACCTGCCAAGGAATTGTATTGCAGCGTCCTCAGATGCTATATGTATAAACTTTATATCCTTTTACTGTATTTTAAACTGTTTTATAGTCTCCCAAAACTCCTTAGAGGAGGGGGGCGGTGGGCTAGCCTAGTGGTTAAAGCGTTGGCTCGTCACGCCGAAGACCCGGGTTCGAATCCCCACATGGGTACAATGTGTGAAGCCAATTTCTGGTGTCCCCCGCCGTGATGTTGCTGGAATATTGCTAAAAGCGGCGTAAAACCAAACTCAGTCAGTCAGTCATTCCTTAGAGGACCTTACCTTTTATGATAAGATGTAAAAGTAGAGAGACTGAAATAAACTTTTGTCTGTCTGTCTGTCTGTAATATTGCTGAGTGCGGCGTAAAACTAAACTCACTCTTATTCTCTCGGTCGGAAAATACAAGAATTCCGACACTGTTCTAAAACCTGTATTACACATATGCTTGTATAATAATCTTATCGATTTGCATCAGCTCAGTTATTTGTAATCACAATAAAAATAAAGACGTTTACGTGGTGTTTTACCATGTAAAAATAACCAGTTATATATTAATAATTATCTGAGTCCACTGTTCGTATCCAGTATCACTTAGGAGATAAACACAGTATGTTTATCTCCATTCTACCATAACCGCGGATTTAAAGATTTTAAAAAGATACATACAGTGTTGGAAAATCAGAGGTATAACGTGGTCATGTACCTCTGAATGACTTTAATTAACCAATCACAATCCAGTATTTACTGAAGTCATGGTAAGATACAACTTAAAACACCACTGGACTTGAATGTTGAACAACCTTTGAACAACCACTGCTGGCATCAATTTGTTGACATGTTAAACTTCATATATATTCACAGATTAATTATATACTACCCATCAAAAGTTTAGACTCACTAGTGTAAATGTAGCCACTTACTTCGGGCAACTGTTCTGAACTTGACTTTGCAAAATATTCCATTCAGTTTAAAGGTACTGTTTACACATGAACTAATGTATTGTAAAACAAGTTCGTAACGTTGAAAAGATTATTGTCATGAGTTCAATAAATGATGAAAATCAGTGAAAATTGGCAAATTCTTCACAAACTTTGCATCAAAACGCCGCTGTTCATATGATCGATATTTGCACATGCCTTTTAGCAAGTTTATGCATGATCCTCGTACAATTCATCTGCATAAAGTTTGCAGTTGGTTTCCCCAAGTTAGTAGAGAAATTAATCTTCGATGTAACCATATATTATACATAACATATAGTGAGTGCTTTAGGTGAGTCTTAACTTTTGATGGGTAGTATACATTGACGCTCTTAAGCCCAGGCGACATGAGTGGCCAAGTGACCTATGTTGCCACCATTTAGCTGTGCAGAGTTGTGTCCCTTGGTTTGTGGGTTCGAATCCCGGTTCGCGTTGATTATGTTTGTAGGCTGGTCCGCACCATAACAATATTATGGAGTTCGACAAAATGGTAACTTTCGAAAGTCGGGCTTCAAGCTGACACGCCCTGCCAGAACTAAAATTCATCTCAAAGAAGGCTTGAACCCAGTTAACTAGCTCCCGTCCCCAGTTCAGGTCTCGCGTGAACTTGGAAATAATTAATAAAATATTACGTTGGTACGTTTATAAACATTATATTGTCGTTTTGTATTTCGTTTTGATAAAACAATGTTTGATTTCTCTTGATGTTTAATGTAGGCCTATATACTGTAAGTCAGTTTTAGTGCGGGGATAAGGTACTTCGTTTAATTTGAAGTTTATATTCTACAGGCATATATAATCATATTGTGATTTAGTCTATTGTTGATATGAATTTGTAAACTGAATTGCATTAAATTTGCCTTGACTTCAATGATGAAAGGGGTAGTTATTACGATGCAGCATAGAACTTCAATTCACCAGAACTGAAAATGCAATTTTGGCGTGATGTGCTCTGAGATGGTTTCATTCGTCCTCATTTGATCTGTCTATCAGATTATGATAAGCATGTATCAACCTGCCCCTCAATTATTTATGCTTATTGATTATTTACATGCAATAGACGAGCTTTTTTGAGTCAGGTCTGTTCCCAGTGAAATCAATATGAATTTATCCGCAGTTCAGTTTACGGAAAACGTTGTATTTTCTGATCAACTACTATGAAACAAGCATTTATTACAATTTGGAGAAGGTTATGTCGACCAACCCAAAATACATTTCAAAATAGCGCATAGAAAATTTATCCTTTAGTATCGCCTAACTCGACTCCCAGGGCGATGGCAAGGTTGCGCAGAGAAATGCGCACTAGGACATCTCTAAATGCAAATAGTATGTTGTGAACGCCATCTTGAATCGTATCTGGGAGAGTGGTAGGGTTATCGTAGAGATATCAATCCAACCGAGTGCCATCGAAGGCACTCACACCTATTGCTTGTAATTGGTGGGCCTAAAGATGGCTACGACCGATGGTAAGCTGTCGACGACGGAGAGGGTTGTGAAAAGTAAGTTTCATAATGTGAGAAGTCTTCTGCGGTTCCCTTCCCCCGCCATGATAGTAATGTCGGCCATTATCATAAGCATAAACGCTAGGACGCCACTGTTGTCAAAATTTTCAGCACGCGAAACTGGCTCACCGATGTTATGCTTTGACTATCTACACATACTTTCTTTTAACAGTTGTTTGCCTTTGCAGAATTTTGCTTTCTGATTTTGACAGCTCTGTCATCTCGGAGTAAAATATATTTTGCTTGCAGATGTGTCCATATAATATCCGTAGTAACGGTACGTTTGGTGCACTGTTATTGTAACGTTTTTGCTAATAACCTTTTCCTGAGTGTTATGTGTATATTGTATTTAAAATCCACGTTATTGCGGGAGAAGATATTTTGCAAATCGCCATTCTCTGACAACAGACCATAAAAGGACAGATTTGGTTTGACTTGGAACTAACACCATTGCATGCGAGATCTTGAAATACCCTGAAATATTCTTTATTATCACAATTCATGCTAATTCTTTTATATTTTGAACTACTGAAACTCATATAATTGAATACGTTGTTAAATGTTTTGTACAGAAATACAGCACTTCCTTCTTCAAATGTCATAACATCTGTGGCTTCCATGGTCTGACAGGTGCCCTGGGTTTGGCAGCCAGTCACTGTCATTGCCAAAGGAATTACACTATTTCAGAATTTTGCTGTTAATGTTTCATTTTGCCTGTGTATGTCATGTTCACAATTTAGTTCCCATAATCTTGTTTAGTGAGTACAATTTTTATAGAAGGAAAGGGTACAATTTGTGATTTTCCTTATCTGTATGCCCTTATTAATGAAAAAATATATGAACAAACTAACATCTATGGTCATGGAACCATTAATGCTAATATTTTCCCAATTTGATTACAAAGGTGAACGACTTACTCTCTCCTCACCTGCATCAGTGTGCATTATCATATTGCAGCTGTTTACATGCTTTGGGTACATTAGATTGGACTATTCACAGCTGGTGCATTTAACCACTTGTTGAAAGCTAGAGAAAACAAATTTTCACACCTGCTTCTATTCACTATATATGATATGATGCTATTAAGGTAAACCAATATATGTACTGTAGAACTGTTCAAAAAGTAAAATATGTGCTCATCTGTTATTTTGCCAGTGTTCTTCCAAAACATGAGTTGGTTTGAATAATATTTTGCCCCAAATATGCAGCTAGTTGTGTCAGCACCATTCCCAGGGTTTCACCATTGTGGTAACTTTGTAATGCGTGCATTATTCCTAATGTAAGCTGATACGCTGTGTTGTGACTGGAATACTGTTCAAAATAACATTAAAAATAACTCACTCCAGTACAAACACGGAAAGTGTTCACATTTGAACTGCAACAGCTTTGCTTTAAAAAAGTGTTAATTTGAGCATAAAACACATTTTGTTATAGGTTTGTAAATAAAACCCTTTTCAATCAAGAGTGTCAGTGATCCTGATCAAAATAGGGAGGAGCCAAATGATCCCAATTTATGAAATGGAGTAATTTCATGATCAGGTCCAACATTGGTAGCAATAGAAACAAGTAAACACACCTTTTTGTGTCACATCTTATCATTTCTATGTCAATGTTAATCTTCAAGCATATGAAGTAGAATGATTCATTATTACCCAATATTTGTCTTCAATGCTTATATTAGTAGTTGCTGATGAACCAGTCATCAGTTAAAGTTTAATTTAACAGATAGCGAAATCAAGTCGTCATTTTACTGTGTTACAAAGTGTTGCTTAAATTGCACTCCATACAATGCAAACATTAGTTTCAGCTTGACTGACTACTAAAGGAAAGACACTCTGGGAAATGGGAAAAATTGTTATTTTGAACTATTACTCTGAATGCATATCTTGCACATTAGACATGTATGCAATCCATCAATAATATTGCTTGTGGATACACTTCACTGCTTCAGTTATGGTTTTCCTGTACTGCTATTGGTTATGATGCATATATAGAGGAAAGAAATTGAGGATAATACCCTATTCATGTATCTATCATTAGTTGAACTGTTGACAGTATATCTGAAAGATGTGTATGAATTGCCCCAGTCCTTTCACTAACATAGCTTAATTAATTTGCCAGTCAAGTCCAATTAAAAATAATATACTGGTACTTACAAAGCGTAGAATTTGGAGAAAAATGCATTTTTTTATGTAATCTACCTCGTATAAAAAATGTTGTACAATGGTATCTTTGAGAGTAGGACTAGTACTCATCACCCTCTTTAGCAAATTCACTTCAGCAAATTTATGAATTTAGTTTTTTTGGTGGTGACTAGAACTGGAATATTTAGAGTTATTTTTGTTAAATTGATATTTGTCAAAGTGGCTATGCAAGATGGAATACATTCAGGCCATGTATCAGTTTGCCAAGGTCCCTTATTGTACTGTCAACCAAACAAAGTATCATAGGCATTGCTATGATCATTGATGTATCTATTTTCTAATTGAATATGGTAAATAATACATGGAATGCTTTACTGTTATATTCATGAATAAATATTTGTATTTGTTATCCAGTATTCATAATATCTCATAGCTGTGCTACATGAGTTTGTCAATTACTTTATATCTTGTAATGACGGAATGTTTTCACAATTTAATTATGTATGCTAGCCACATAAAGAAACTGTGCATTGTCAAAATATTATCCCAGTTGATAAGTACGATAACAATGTCAAAGGTATATATAAACTTTAATGGTGGGATCATGAGACCATAACAAGTCGGGAGAATTTCAATTGGAAAGTCAATCACAATGACGTCACGAGTCCACTAGCGGGACAGGGGTCAAACGACCATGTCACAAGCTCAATAACGGGTATGTCCACCATTGGTATTGAGAACAGCAGTGCATCGACGACGCATAGAGCCTATCAAACGTGCAAGGAAGGCTTGTGGGATGTCACGCCAGATTCTCTCAAGGTCTGTGACAAGGTCAAGGACGTTATATCTGGTGGAGGAGGAAGACGGTGTAGACATCGATCCATCTCGTCCCAAACATGCTCTATCGGGGAGAGATCCGGTGAATTTGCAGGCCAAGGCAGTAAGTCAACATTGTGGTGTTGCAAGAAATCCGTAGCAACCCTTGCCGTATGAGGGCGGGCATTGTCCTGTTGGAATGTTAACCCAGGGCCATGACGTTGCAGAAAAGGAGTTGCCACAGGTCGAAGAATCTGATCCCTGTAGCCCACACCAGTTAAGTTGCCCTGAACAATCACCAAAGGAGTTCTTTGGCGTGCTGTTATTCCACCCCAAATCATCACGGAACCACCACCAAAGCGATTCCTCTCCAAACACAGGCCTGTGCATAACGTTCTCCCACGCGTCTATAGGCACATTGATGTCCATCACTATGGGAAATGTTAAACCTGGACTCAGCTGTAAAAACAACATTTCTCCACCAAAACAAGGGTCTGCGGACATGATTTCGGCACCACATTTGGCGAGCTTGTCGATGACGTGTTGTCAGGATAGGCCGTATGGCGGGACGTCGTGGTCTGATCCCGTGATGACGTAAACGTTGTCGAACTGTTTTGGGTGGATACGGCGAAGTCCTGGGATGGTTCGGGCAGTCATCACTGCAGTCTGAAACCTGTGGCGAAGATGGGTCACCCTTATCCATCTGTCCTGTCTTGGCATTGTAACACATGGACGTCCAGAACGTGGCCGATCGATGAGGTGATTTGTGTTCTGGTAGCGTCTCACCAGTGCAGTTGGTGTTCCGGTGGCAGTGGAAATGCACAGTTTCTTTATATGCCTAGTATATTTTAATGTGTCACTGTTTAATTTGGCACTTTGGGTTTTGTTTTTTAGCTGAATTGACAGTCACTTTTGTGATTATTAATTTTAAAGTTTTTTTAACGATACTTGGGTGGAAATAGTGATACTTGGACCAGAAATATGTCAGAGGGTGGCATTACATGACAGTTGAAATTGCAGTTAACCTAAAATCACATGAGTACTTGAAGTAGATATACCTATATTGTGTAATGTGTTGTTTTTTTCCAGGTGTGCCCTTTCCGCCCAGTCATAGGCTTACAATGAGTGAAGTGTTTGATGCAAAAGGCAAACCAAAACCAGATGTCCTGAAACAACATTTCATTCTGGAAGGAAGAGTGACTGAAGATGTAGCTTTACGGATTATCAACGAAGGTGCTGCCTTGCTGAGGCAAGAAAAGACCATGATAGACATAGAAGCTCCCGTCACAGGTAAAGACATCTTTAAAATTGTAATTTATCCATTAACTGACAGTGACAATGTGTGGGAAGGCAATTTTGATAAGCTGGATTTTACTTCAGAAGGCAGTTATGGGACTTAGAGGGGTGTCATTTCTTGTGCACTATTTACATGGATTCCTTCAGCCCACACCCACACCCATCCCCATCCCTCAAAATTCTTCCTTGTCATTCTGGAAGCTTACTAGTCACTGACTTCACTAATTTTTCTGTTCAAATGAATTCGTGTGATCAGACATAGCAATTTGTTGGGTTTTGTGTGTGTCATTGGGCCCAGTTGGTGTGGATTATTGCTCGCAGTTTAAGCATGGTCCAGCTTAGATAATTTACAGACTTCCATGGTGAAGGAGTATACTGAACAAACAAACATGATAGAATCATGATTGGAAATCATTGGTTTCCACAGTATGTTCAATTTTTGCATGGTTGGAATATTTCACATGTGTCAGTTTCCTGATTTGATTTATTGAAAAAAGGTTCAATCTCTTGCCTCCACTGATTATCCTTGCTAGTAGGGAGCTTTAACTGCGTTTCTGTGGGCCAATCAGAAAGCCTGTCCTCCAGCAGATGCCTGAAAACAGCACTTGCATGTCATGTACACACTGCTCTTTTTGTAGTGTACACCCCCGAAAATTCAATTGGTTTGTTACAGGTTCATGCTAGGTTAACAAAATGAGAGTTAAATTATAAATGGAACTGCTGCTTATAAGTAGTGATATTTACATCATAAATGAAGTTAGGTGGTAAGCTCAAGAATGAACCACAACCTTTGGTCATTTGGAATCCTGCATATGTCAGTCACTTTTGTGAAAATGATAATTATAATGTATCTTAGCACGACAATTTCTTTATATGTTTCTACAAGAAAAATAGTATCCTTAATTGCTGGTTATTTATTCACATTTGCTTTTTAAAGAACAATCATGTCTGCTGTTGTGGGGTAGGTATTGAGGTATCTTTGCAAAGTGTTCAAGTCGAGGAGGAGCTGCATTATTTTTCTATACACCCTTACGGCATGAACTTTAAAAAGAGGACATAGTGTAATATAAGCGTATGGAAGGGACACATTGATCACTGGCTTTTCGGTTCTTATAAGAGGGTCGGTGGGGTGGCCTATTAGTTAAAGCATTCACTCGTCACATCAAAAACTTAAGCATCTGCATTGATGTGACTTGAGTAAATTTTTCAGTCAAGTAAACTGAGGCTCAGTTTTATTCGTTACACTGCCATACTGAGTCTAACAAACCCTAGTAGAAGGTCGTGTCAGCTAACCTTTTCGCACATACCATTCGAACCTTTACCTCAAATTCCGAATGCTAGTTTCCGCATGATCACTTCTGAGTGATACACATGGAGGACGCCATTATTCACTACAGTCGCTGAAAATAGCGTTTTGTCACTATTCCAGGATGTCATCTTGCAGAAATGTAAGTTAATAGTAACCATGTTATCAGAAAACCCTAAGCATGTATACTGTATGTCAATAATGCAGGTTTTATGCAGATTTTCATTTGTTGAGAGATCAGTGTTGGCGACCGGGGAAGACAAAATCCAAGAACTATTTTGTAAGTCCCGCCAAACCCTAAATAGTAGCCATTATCTGATTTGTAAAATCCGTTCTGTCATCTCACGTGTGATTGGACGGTTAGCTGTCTCGACTTTCTACTGGGGTTTGTTAGACTCAGTATAGTAGTGTAACGAATAGTACTGAGTCTAAGTTTACTTAGACTGGTAAATTATTCGGAAATATAGAGGCCAATGCCACATGTCGCAGGTTTTACCCATCCAGTGTTGGAACTCCCATATTTTTGTTGTGAAAGTCATTGGTACTTGACTGAAAATGTAAGCCCAATGATGGATTTGATCAGGAATCTGAACTAAGTGTCCGTGGCAACCAAATTGGAAACAATCTATTTGATTCATAATTGTGGTTGTACAGTCTAGATTTCCTGTTATAATTTATCATAACATTCACAATAAAACTAAGTATAAAAGCAAAGCCTCTTCCATCTTGTTAGCAGTGTATGAAATAAGCCAAAAGTCCAGCCAGACATCAGGGCTTGTAACTTCAAAATGTTACCAGCCCAAAATGGATTTAACCAGACCAAATATGGTGAATTTACTCAGATGTATAGAACATCTAAAAAAATTACCAGACCATCAGGCTGACTAGCTGTAAATTTAGCCTGTCTGTCAGAATTCTAGCCCATCTCCGGCGGTCAGACGGGCCTTATTTCATACACTGTTGTAAGTCTTGTCATCAGTGTAATGGAGAGCACATAATAATGTGAATTGGAAATATTATTCTACGAATTTGAGAATTCACACCCATTTGCATCATAGTCAGTTATCCGACTGCACAAGCTAGTCATGTCTGCTATATTGGGGTTTTAAATCTGTACCCTCTTGGTATAGATACTGCTATTTACAAGTATAACATGCAGCTTTCAGCAAGACTTTCATGTTCTGTTGTCTCCCTTTGTGGAAGATTATGGAGTCAGGAGTTAGAATACATTAACCTTTACACAACAGTTATCAGTAAAATTATTAAACCCAAATCTGCATTCGTAAGGCGTTAAAATTGGTGTGGAACATCCATGTTGACATCCATGGTATTGATTGTTTTGATTGAAACTCATGGCAAATACCTGAAAGACCAGGGAATACCGTCTATAGAAGAAACTCTGTAGAAGCAGTACACGATTCTGGATTAAACCATTTTTAACTTGTGGTTTGGCAGACAGTTCCTGTTAATACAAAGGAAGGGTTATAAACATCTACTGCCACCTGAGAAGTTAAACTATCCTTTCATTGGAATGTTGCATACGCTGGAGAATGTTTCATGGATAGCTGAGATTTCACCCAAAGTGGCTAGTTCTGTTGTGACAGCCTCAGTGACAAGGGAAGGCATCTGACCTAGTTATTGATCTTGTCTGGTGGAGCTTACAGTACCTTCATTTGGAAAGCTGGTGGCAGCCTCTAGCTCAACCAGCGCTGTCACATGAATGGGAGGAAATACTGATGGATATGACAAGTGTATGCAATAAAATAGCTCCTCATCAGTAAAATGTTGTATGACTGTGTGTATGGAATACTGTTGGAGTTCACCTGGATAATTCCTATGATTATGAAAATGAATGTGTTCAAGAATCAAACGTTTTCCCCGGATATGCCTTGATACAAGTGAATTGGATATTCTTCCCAATGATCATCTCTGGAGTCAAGTGCCATAATGTCTTCGGATTGCATATACACACTCAACTGTCCATGACAATGAGCATTCATGATTGTAATTAGTTGCAACTTTGGGTGCATTATCTACAAGTGTTTCATTGCTGAGACCTGTGAAGATCTTCTAGTACCCATACCTGTCGTAAGAAGTAACTCACAACATAAGATTGTTAACCTCTCTGACTTGTTGACAATTCATTTCAGTAGTGTAGATGGATGCTCTTGATGTTAGTCACTGTCTGGTCAATTTATTTACAGAACGCCATTGCTTAGTGTGGCGTTAAGCAATGCGCAAACATATGATGGCCAAGAATAAAGGCCATGGTGATTGGTCATTAAACTTGTAGTGCTTATGGAACCTGTTGGTACAAGCTAGAGGCTTTCAAAGTTCTTCATTGGTCATGTTTTCCCCAAACTGGAAGTGATGTTAGGGTATCATCAACTGTAACAGCAGTTTATATGAAGCATGTATGGTTCATAATGCTTATTATTGGTGGGCATTTTGTTGTTCAGTATTGTTGCTTAGTGGAGTGAAGACAATCAAGCATGAACTGTCTCAACAATGATTGTATTTGTCAGAATAGAAAGATTGATTGCATCTTGCATATGGTTCAGTTCTATTTACAATCATTCCAACAGCCAAATGCCAATTCCAATGTCCAATCAAACTTGAGTCGGGTATAATTAGCATTCACTTTAATTCGATGTACATAGAGTGATGTATTGCGCTTCCAGTAAATCTTTGTTACATTTTGCACATTTGAATGCCAAGTATTGTTTTGTTTTCTGTTTTCAGTGTGCGGGGACATACATGGTCAATTTTATGACCTTATGAAATTATTTGAAGTGGGTGGCCCACCAGCAACAACACGCTACCTCTTCCTAGGAGACTATGTAGACAGAGGATATTTTAGCATAGAGGTTAGTATGGATTTTAAAATGTTTTTTTTTTCAGGTAAGCATCTGGTGCAAATAGGAGTTAGCACTGTTGCCTCAGTGTCAGTGTCTGCACTAAAAATCTTTAGTCAACTTGTCCTAACACAAATATTTGCTCTCTTTATCAGTAAATTTGAATTGACAGTACACAGTTTAAAGTTATCAAAAGATCTGTGCACACCAAAGTTGCTTTTAAAATAAGTAGTATATGGCATATTTACCAAATTGTGTTTGTGACAGTATGTTATCAGAAGTTTATGCTAAAATAGTCAATATGGAGAGATTTCTTGGTGATTGTTGTGTGTGGTCACATGTGTAGAGCTCAGGTCACAAATCAGTTGAAGTTAAGCACTGTTTGATGGGTGACTGTGTTTGGCTGCTTGACTCCTGAGTGTTTCTAGGACTTCAGTCCTGCCCCACAACAAACCATGTGATACATGAGGTCTCACCTTTAGGCAAATGAGTTTGTTCAAACTTGCCTCTGTTCACCCAGCAGAAAATGGGTACCTGGTGGGATAAGTCCTGTGACTATTAACCTTCTAGCACGTCACACACAGCTTGGGTTATCCAGGTTAATAATAATCAGATTGTAGTGCTTTGAGCTTGACCCTTCAATGCCCCTCAGTGCATTACAAATGCCCTTTTTATTATTGTGAGACAGTAAAATGTGCTTTTTATTATGGTGAACCATATTCCATCATGATCATCAAAAGAAATGATGATAGGTTGATCCAAGGATCAGCTGGAACATGAGTCATGTTCTAGCCTTCAGCTCATTTAAGACTAGTAGTGACATAACTAGATTTGGTAAAACAACTTAGGACAAGGCCAATTTACTACATGGGTAAGTTGGCCTTGGTTTGTAATGAATTTAAGAACCGTGAGTCATCCATATTGGAACATAGGCCCATGAATTCATGTTACAAATGAATAGGCATGTCGTGATGTTGCACAAATAGTCAGCGGTGAAGTGGAAATACAAACTTATGTTGGTTGGTCAAAAAATGGTTAAAGTTGATAAAATGCCAAGAAAAACTTCAGGGCCATAATATTTGTTAGATAAAGTGCAGCATACAGTTTATAAGGTTACTTTCCAAACACTGCAGTTCAATGAGATCTTCCACACCTTGACCAACTAAAAAGAAAAGTAGGTGGCACAAACATAAATCATGAGAAACATTGCCAATCGACTGTAATGGATGTCAATCATTTTAGCAGATATTATTTTGTATAGTGTTGTTTTTCTTCATAACCACTTTAAGTTTAACATTATGTGTCATGATCCATTTGTTCTTCTTTTTGTATTATATATGGTGACATATTAATATACAGTGACATATCAGTACACATCTTTTTGAGCATGGTGCATTTCCTTTGTAAATGTAATCAGAAAAACACCCAGTGCTATGTGCCAGAGTTAGGATGCAGGTAAAATGTTGGATGAGTGTCCAAATAGGTGTTGATGTTACTTTAGATGAGAACTGGTTATAACTCTTATAACCTATCTATCTAGTACCATGGGGTCATAAATACAGGCTCAAAAGTTTAATTTTTACCAAATAGCCATATGGCTACAAATGTCATTTCCAGGTAGCCACTGGTAAAACCAAGAAGTCGAAGCAAATAATGCAGCTTGGAATCATGTCAGTTATCACTCATATTTCCAAAATGATTGCCATTATGTTTTGATATGCAAAGTTTAAAAAGTACATGCCATCGTGTGAAGTAAAATAACAGTTTGTGCATGTCAGAAGTATGTAAACATGATGGCACTTCGCACAGTAAAATTATGTGAATTAAATTAATCCTCACACCACTGCTTTATGTTATCAAGTGTTCGTCATTTACTTTTGTGTCCAATATTGTGAAACAGTAAAATGTAGTCAATACAGTTAATTTTAATGTTATTCCTACTGTCCATCGTCGACAGGTTTTACTCTTCAAAATGATTTTATTTTTTATTGTATAAATTGTTTTCGTCACGATATGGCCGAGATATTGCCAATGTGACGTTAAATATTAACTCACTATAGTCAGTTGGCAGGCAGTCAGTTTTGATGGACTTACTGAAATTAATCTTGCATTAGTAACTTTTTTCCTTTTCTTTTTTAACTTAACTTTGAGACTTTGGGTTTGACCATTCAAATTGCTGAATTAGAAATTGTCAACTTCTGCTGACAATACAAAAGAATACTGTCAAACGATATTGTAGTATGAACCATGGGATCCCTTATTAAGTTGTTTTCATAAGTTTTTACTGATCGTCATAATTTTGCTTCATTCTGATTGCCAAGTTCAAGCCAATTTTTCCAATGTTATACAAATGTATTAAGACATTTACTGCCACCTTGCATTGAAACATGACATATGACCTGATCATTGTCGGCTTTCCATCTACTTGAAAATAGGTGTGATGACCATTCCTTTACAGTTGTGTTGAATGTTTCTGGCATGGGGAAAAAGAACATACTTTGGAGTCTTTGTGTTTCTAATTTGTGAGGCATATGTGACTCATTTACCTAAGGCACTACAATTTGCTGTGCAAATGTTTCTTGCTTAGCAAGCCAGAAATCTGTGATTGCTCGTTCAATTTCTATTTCCCACCAAGTATGTTTCTTGCTTTCCAAGCCTCATACCTACATTACTTCATTCTTTCATGAAGCAGACATACTATAATATAACTTTTGTTGGCACAATGTTTTACGTTTTGTAGAAAACAAAATTCACGACTACCACTCACTTCTTTTAAGAATTTACTTAAACTATTTTTTGCATCTATGTAGAAAACAATTTGCATACTGTGTACAGCTAATAGTAGCTGTATTTAAAACAAAAAATTGCAGTAACAAGATAACAGCATCAGGATAGTTTTTTGTCCTGAAACAGTGAATTTTAGGTGTCTCACTGTCTTTGAGTGTGGTCAAAAGATCTGTCTATAGAGCATGAGGAATTTTTATTTTAAAGGTTGTGTACAATAAAAATCATATTGAACATGTCATGCCTATATAGACAAGAAATATATGGTAGAATATTGTTGATACACGTTGCACATATTTTTGACATTCCAGACATAGAATAAGGATAAACATTGTCACCTCTTGCTTTCATTACTAAGTTCTGATCAGTAGTAAATTATCATCTCCTGAAAAAGAAACATAACATAAATTAGTTGCAAATTTCATTGAAAAGTCTGTAAGCATGAAGAGTCTGAGCCATTGTCTCTGTATGTACCACTGAGTTCATGTGAATGATTGAGCATACTGTAGTCCATTAACTCCCAGTTTATGTAGCCCTTGTTTCCCATGGTGATATCCTCCGAATGCAGCTACCCACTCATTTCATAAGCTAACTGCATTGGCCAGTATGCAAGGAAAGTGATAATGTCTGAAGGCTTGGCAGAGAAGGGGGCCCATTCGAATTAGTATTAAATTGTATTTCAAGGAAAGTGAAGGATGCATACAAAACAGAATTTGATGAGATGGCCTCGAGCAAGGCTCAGTGTGCTGCAGAGAATATTTTTCCCTTGTCAAGGTCAATATTAGCATTGATTAGTAGGTGCTGCAAGAAGTGTGGGAGTTGATCTATACTTAGCTCTCTGGCAGTGCTTCCACAGATATGATTCAGCCCTGCCACTATTTAAGCTGCTTTCACCATGTTTTCCTCGGTTGTACTGATGACATGACCTCAGGTGTAATTTTGGGTTTTCTGGGTCACAATTGAATATCAATTATTGGTGTTAGCTATCAATGTTAACTCATAGCACTTTTTTTTTTAAACTGGTACTCAGATTTTTTTGGGGTTACCTGCGTTGAATGTTCTAAGAGAACAGCTAAAGATCGCAGGCATTTTCAGACTATCTCTCCATGAGTAAAGAATTGTGTAAATGTTGCTGTCATTCCTTTCTTTCCTCTTTTTTTTCTCTCTCTCTCTCTCTCTACCTCCCCTAAATAAATAAAAATATTTCAGTAGTAGTACTATGGTTGGCTATTGATTTAGATAATAGAGATTGATAATTGTTAACTAAATATCACTCAATTGATTATCAATATATTAGGGAGATGTAACTTTAAGCATCCCAAACATAATTTAGAAGCAGACCATGAATTAAGTCCTACATTTGTCGGTTGTGAGAAAATTAAGACTTGTTTCTGTCACAAAAGTTAATGTATGATGTTATCAATAACAGTTTTCATATCGATAATCGTTAATAATTTTTCCAATCGACGATTTTTCCGATTATCAATCACTTTATCCAGTCTTAAATAGTGCTCTCATTAATAGAACTTGTTTTCATTATTTTTTTGCTCATTATTTTGGCGAGGAGGGAGAATGAAGGGGTCATGATAATGTATCCATATGTTTGCTTTGTTCATTTGTTTAAACACATTCAACATTAGTTGAATAGATCCCCAGGTCAAAGTATGCAAAGATGTTGAATTTATGTTGATATGGTTTTGTGTCATGAATATTGAAAATGTTGGCATTGTAATGACTGTAATTTGGACAATGTCTAAGGCAGTGAACTGACAAATGGTATTGTGTATTGTTAAAAGTGTAATAATTCATCAAACATCTGATGCATCGCATACTGTCCAACACAAGTTTTCTATTGATAGATCAAATAACATTATAAAACAAGTACTGTACAGTGACATGGCATCAACATAACTGTAAAATGCAACTTTCAACTGAGACATGACACAGGTCTTGTGTTACTGTTTGAATATTGACTCAAATTTACATAAATGTTTCATGGTTTGGCTACTTTTCACTGCCACATGTTTGTTGATGGAAATGGTCACTAGACAAAGCAAGGCAAGCCATTCCTGAGGTGTTATTTTCTCCCCAACGTAGTGTAATTTGTTTCATGAACTACTAGTCTGAAATGAGCTGGTGTGTACCTGTGGTTCCTTGCTCTGAGTGTATCCTATTTAGGTACCTTGTTCTATGTCATGTTTTCATATGGGCTTCTTTGGTGTTTGGTGCAGAAGCTTGCAGGTAAAACTTGTATAGTTAAATTGTTTTTTCTTTCTGTTTCAGTGTGTATTATACCTGTGGGCTTTGAAAATATTGTATCCAAACACATTTTTCCTCTTACGAGGAAACCACGAATGTAGGCATCTAACAGAGTATTTCACATTTAAACAAGAATGTAAGTATTTTTAAACAGTATCCTCTAATTCTATAGTTAAATGTTGATGTGTGAAAAACAAATCTTTCAAACTTTAGAATTGTGATATATTGTACCTGATATTCTGGTCTAATATGTTTAAAGAAAGGTTTGCTTTTTCTATTTTTGTACCCATGGGGTAGTGGGGTGTTGTTGTTTTTCAGGTAGAGTATCAAAATCCAAAACAATTCACACATATGTTAGTGATGTTAGGCCACACATTTTTCATTTCTCATTGTAACTTATTTTCTAGGTAAAATAAAGTACACAGAAAGGGTATATGATGCCTGCATGGAATCCTTTGACTGTCTGCCACTAGCAGCTTTAATGAATCAGCAGTTTCTCTGTGTCCATGGGGGGCTTTCACCAGAAATTCACAATTTGGAAGATATCCGAAAGGTAAGTTGAATATTGTTCAACCAAAAAGAGCGTCTATTGTTAACTTAGCATTAATAATTCTTCTGTGTTTTGCTAATGAAATGCCATATTCTTGATTAATTGCATATGAAATATTTATCTCTATATTTTCAGACCATGCACTTAATATTCCAACCCATTCAGACTGATACTAGATAATTATTTTTCTTCATTGGTTTTGTAGTCCATAGGTGTTTGTTTTCCACAACTGAATTTTATTCTTGTAGCTGGACAGATTCAAGGAGCCTCCAGCATTCGGTCCCATGTGTGATATATTGTGGTCAGATCCATTGGAAGATTTTGGAAATGAAAAAACAACAGAACATTTCACACATAATACAGTTAGGGGTTGCTCATATTTTTACAGGTAAATGTTTACTATATTCTCCATATCTTACATTATTTCATTGTTAGATTTCATAATACTACCTCATTAATGTAGTGGATATTGTCTGTCTGGAGAGCAGAATATATGGTTTGGATTCCCAGCCATCTAATGCCAAAAGACTTTCAAAGATTGTACTTGTAAAACTGCTTGTTGCTTGGCTTTTTAAGGGGATGGAACAAGTACTGGTTGGCTTGGAGTCTGTATACCATGTACGCTGTAAGCCGTTACAAACACACACATGTACATCCCAATCTAAGTGGAATAATCTTGAACTTGATAATATCCCATTCACCTCCAGTCATTGGTGATACACCAGACATGCTAAAACCCTTGTTTTATTATGTAATGAGCATATAATGATAATGATAATATGTCAATGTGTTACAAAACAGATGAATTTGTATGTTGATGATTTTCTGTTGCAGCTATGCAGCATGTTGTGATTTTTTGCAACAAAACAACTTGTTGTCAATAATCAGAGCACATGAGGCACAGGACGCTGGGTAAGCAATAATTAGATTTTCAAGTCTATATGGTAAATTTTATAAGTGTGATTATAGAAAGTTAAGTTACCTGTTATTTAAGTTTCTATTTGCATTTTGTGAAAGATGAAGTACAGATTGAATTATCTCCTTTTGTGCTTCTATGTGAAAGACACAATAAACATGCTATTTTCTCATCGTCAACATATGCTGATGCAAGTGTTTCAAATACATTGTTTTGGAAACCTGAAGTTGACATTGCAGTTTTATGACAAGGAAGGTCTTTGTTCTCTTTCAGGTACAGAATGTATAGGAAAAGTCAGACAACAGGTTTTCCATCATTAATAACAATATTCTCAGCACCAAACTATTTGGATGTTTACAACAATAAAGGTAAGTTGCTGCAGTGATGCTTACATCCTCAATTATCCATTGATTATTATTGTCTTTTCTATTATTCAATTGCCCACATTTGCTTTGTTTCATAAGTGAGGTCACCACTACTGCTACTTAACTTATCTGAAGTAAATAATTAGGGCCTTTTAGATCAATGTGGTTAGTATCATAGAAAACAGATCAGAAATCTTGTAAGTAATTAGTTATGGAAGATTAGTTGTATGTTGTATACAATATCTCTACATGTTGTTTGCAGAAATAGAAATTAACCGTGGATGTCTACTAACCAAGAATAATTATGTTTAACACAATTATCAAAATATTTGAAATTCTACTAGACCTGAGCATACCTACAACATTAACAAAACATGTGCGGTCTGGTGCTAATTTCCATCCCTGTGATGCTATGCTTGACACATTCCTTTGTCTTACAGTCAGTCATACACTGTATGTATACACATTGAACTGTCACAATCATGTTTCAGCTGCCATACTGAAGTATGAAAACAATGTGATGAACATCAGACAGTTCAACTGCTCTCCGCACCCGTACTGGTTGCCAAACTTCATGGATGTGTTCACATGGTCTCTTCCATTTGTAGGGGAGAAAGGTACAAGTACTACATAGCATTTCATGGACAATATCATGTACAGTGTTTATAAGGACATTCAAAAAGGAGTTGCATATTTAATAAAGACCTGTGAATAGTTGAAACATCTTCAGTTATTTTTCACAGAACTCAGTAACCTGTGTAAACTTTTTATTGGGAGGGCGTAGTAAAAAGAATTTTTGTACCTGATAAGATCTGTTTCTCTTTCACTTTGCTTGAGACAAAATGTGGTTTAGAGCATAGATCTTATCATTTGACGAAACATTTCTATTCATGGAATGAAAATTATACCAGATTATGTAACTGGATGAAAAATGAAGATGGAATAAAGTAAGCAGAAATGGCTAGGAATGTCAGGAGTTGCTGGCAAGTGAGAAGACGAGCAGATCATCTACAATCTGTCAACGCCAGAAGACCTCCAGCCTACGTCCCCTGCAAATACATAAACTGGCATGTTTGTTTTTCCAGTGACAGAAATGCTTGTCAACATCCTCAACATATGCTCAGATGATGAGCTTATGACTGAAGGAGATGATTCCCTAGAAGGTGAGGTGTTCACTTCACATATGTTCCCCTTTGTGTGTGCTAGCCGCTTCCCTGGCTATTACATTAGTAGTGTTGTCATCCTAGACCCAGCATGAGCAGCTACTGTTCTGTCTTGCAATCAGCTTTTTCTGTTAGAATTAGATTGTCACTGAAAACATTATCACACATTTGCTAGTGACCGTAGCCGTTTTGTTTTTGTTCATTAATATTTTTATAGCTGAGCTGTGTAGCTATATTAATCTTTCTTGACAATGCTATTGGGCAAGGCAGAAAGAGGAAGACTTTTTCATTGGTCAGAAATACACACATACATTCATTGCCATGCAAAGACAGCTCCTTCAAATTCTTCAACCAAGAGGAACATTGAATGTCATAGTACCAGCAAAGTCAATTTCATCATGTTTCTATTTTAAAAATTACATACTGAAATAAATACAGGCATGTACGCACACCCACTCACCCATTTATATCTTTGATATTGGTGTTGGATGTATGACATAGAGGCCTGTAGGATGCACATTTCTGTCTGCTTCATCATACATCTCAAAGCATCATGCTTCTGTCTTTGATTGAGCTTACTTTTCAGAGTTGCTAAGACTTCCTTTTTCTTAACATTTACAGGTAAATCAATGTATTAAAGTTCTGAGCTGCAACAAATTTGCTGCCTTTCTGCATATTTTTATCATTTTTATGCTCTTGAAGTAAGGTATTTTGTAGTTGTTACACCTGTAAAATTTCAAATTTCCTAAATTTTAATTCTTTTTGAATTTAGCCCCAGAGTATTGTAAATAATTAGCATGTAGTATTGACATATGAAACTTAAGTATTATGTAAAATACTTATTGGGTGTAGCCTTGTAATATATACTCAGTGTTTCATACTGTTTTTTTCTCTCTCTCTTTCTTTCTTCTCCCCTCGATATGCTATTGGTGACCTGTGTTGCACCTTTGTTATCCCTGCATGCTTAAAAAGTGCAGCGGAGTGGTAAGTTAAAAAAGATGACTTGTGGCAAAAAGTGGAGGAGAGATGCTGAGGGTGTGCTTTTGGGTGTGTGTGTGTGTGTGTTGACACCAGTGTTCCAGCCTCTCTCCACTTCTAATGTCACAAGTTTATCCTAACATTGTATGTAGATTTGCTGTGGTGGCTTGGCACCAGCTGCTTGCGCTCACCAGTTCTGTCAGCCATCGCTATAGGCTCAGCTTGTAGGCAAACCAGACAATCCACCCACCTGCTTTTGTGTGTCATGGCATTAAACACCACAACTTGCAATACTTCAACCTATAGTGGCAAGCCTGTATTTGCATTTACTCATTTGCGGGTGCTTCTCAGGAAATTAACCATGTTTTTAAACAAATGCCATTTGAGATTTATTCCATTTACTTGCTTATTCAGCTGTAATGAGGCAAGATTTTTTGTAGGAAGATTGTAATTGTTTCATTTTCCCTGACCTCAGCAGCTTTCTGTGGACATCATCAATTTGCTACTGTGTCTCAAGGGATGGTTGACTCAATCATCTCAGGATGTTGCCACATGTCCTATTTCTTGAAAATCCTTCAATAAGATCAATGATTTATCTCCTTGGGAATGTTTCTTATTGTTCCATGTACATGTTGACAAGTTAACTCTGTATCAAACTTTTTTCAGCCAAATATTTTGCCTAATGATGATGTCTACAGGCATATATATGTATCATTTACAGATTTAGAATTAGAAGTTTCTTGTGTTTCATCTTGTTTTATATCTCTCAATTAACATTAATATGTTCTAAGCTAAAATTGTGTTTCATTATTGTTGTTTGATTTGACTCAAGTTTGCTGCCTAGGTTTAATGCTAATCTACTAGAACGACTTTCTCATTTACTCATTTTGTCATAAACATCACTGACAATTTTGTACTTGCATGTTATTAAAAATACACAAGCTTGGAACTTCAGTACAATTATAAACGTACTTGTATATCTGGATAAATCAATGAAGCATATTGAACTCTAGTATTTCAACTAGAACCAATTCTGAGGAAAAGCTCATGTCCTGTTCATATCTTAATTGTAAAGTGTAAAATGCGCTTTGATAATGAAAGCAGTAGTTGTAGTTGTGCTGATGAGTGTATTTACTATGCCAGCAATTGTCTGAATGCCTAAATACAGTATAACCTGTATGTCCGAATGTTTAATATACTGGATCAGGAATGAAGGTAATATGCATACACCAGTCACGGGTTACACATTACTAATTGACCTTCTCATCATCTCCACAGCTTGAACCTCCTCCTGCAGGAAGATTATCATTACTGTATTTGTTGTTTCTTTTTTCTTTCATGTTTTTTCTTCCCCCCCTACCTGGACATTGCCAACTCAAAAACATCTAATGTTGGATTGATTTCAAACTTGGTACGTTCATTATGACATCCAATTGCATCGCACCTTTCACCATTTTCTGGCACTTATTTTGTGAGTGTTTGGCAATTCTACATGGTGAATGGTACAAATCAAATTTGTAAATTGTACTTGGAAAATTTTATTTTGAAAACAATCCTTCAGTGAAATCAGTTCCTATCCACTGGGAATACCATTCACCATGTTCTTTAAGCCTTTATTTGATAATGGGTTGGGTTTTTTTCAGTTTTTCTTAAACTCTTGTTTAAATGTGATCTATAACTTTTTATGTAAGTCTTTTTATAGAAGTTTTTAAATGCTAAATATCATTTAATTCTCTCTATGCTATCTTAATTCAATAGATGCAGGCTCTCAAATTATTTGTGATAGATGCTCACAGTTGTGTTATAGATATGTTTTACTGAATGAAGGCTAAGGTGTGGTGTTTATTATAGCGGGTTTAGTGGCAGCCAGGAAGGAGGTGATCCGCAACAAAATCAGGGCAATTGGCAAAATGGCCAGAGTCTTCACCGTTCTGAGGTAAGATGTGGTTCTCACTTTACAAGATCAGCCAAATTTATTTTTGACTAAACGTAAATAATGTGAATTTATGTTGTGACCTGCCTGACAGTCATACAATCACAAGGCCAGTGAATACATCCAGTGACACAATTCTGATCCTGTGTTCAACGTGGCCACCATGGAAGCCATTCAAAAAATGTCAGATAAGAACAATTCCCATCTATTTTCTGCTTGTGTTGTTGTGAAATTTGATATGAGGGTCAGATGATCATGCTTCCTGTTTTGTTGATGCATGTCATCTTAATCCAAATCACTGTATTGTATAGTTCATACTGTTATTTTCAGATCATTGTCATAAGCTAGTATTTTATTAGTGAGTGCTGCATTAGACAACACATTACATGAATGATATTGAGCAAATTTCTTTTTCCTTTTCATCTAAATAAATACCTCTTTGTTGCAGAGAAGAGAGCGAAAGCGTGCTTCAACTCAAAGGTCTCACTCCAAATGGATTGTTACCTCTTGGTGCGTTGTCTGGAGGAAAGGATACTCTCAAAAGTGGTATGTACTGTATCTTGCTATGAAAGTTTCCTCGTTTCATCCAGTAGACATGCAGATGTCAGCACAAACCTTAGACCAGGTAATATGGCTGAAATACTGCCGATGTGACTTAAAATTTTAACTCACTCACTCACTCACTTAGACCAGGTGTCTGTTCTGAATAATGCTGGTGGACACTGTGACTCCCAAAGTGAAACAAAGGGAACATTTAAGGAAACCGTCACTATAATTCACCTTTAAAGAGATGTTGTACAGTAGTAGAAATGGCCCCAGCTGCTATTATAGGAAATATAGTATCAACTATTTTCCATGTACAGTCAAACACCATTGTGTCAAAGTTGAAGGGACCTACAAATATTTTTAGTGATTCAAGGTTAGAAAAAATTATTAGTTTGTGTTCAGTAGAGTATGTTTACCTTCCTTAACCTATTGAAACTATTGATCTGATAATGTTTATAAGTTCACAGAATTATGCTGTATTTCAAACATTTTGATTTTTGTCACAGATATTAAGATGAAGGTTTGTCTCAAATCCAAAAGTTATTTTACAACTTGACAATCTGAAGTTATCTCTGATCAGACAAGCATTTAATCACTAAAATTTGGATCATATTCTCTCTTCCAGCTTTGAGTGGTTTCTCTCCAACTCACAAGATCAGCGGATTCGAGGAGGCTAAATGCTTAGACAAACTAAATGAGAGGATGCCACCTAGAAAGGATGCAGTAAACCAGCAAAACAACAAAGAAAAGGCATAATATGCTGGACTATCCAGTGAATCACCGGTCTATTGCCCTTTCCTATCGCAGGGGGGTGTCAATCCAGTCACTCGTCGCAGGAAGCTGGCTTCCTAACAAATCAAATCTATGGCTGTACACATTTCAAACTGTAGATAGACCTGTTACTTTTTGATCTCAACCTATGGCTGTAAGTTATTGATCCTATCTGTATGAGAGTTGACAAGTATGTGTTCTTGTCCATATGAACACATATTACTGTTTTTATTTTTGTTACTGTTTAAAAAAAAAAAGTCATGTGTCTTTCTCCAAGAAAGTTGTCTCCTTGTTTTGTTGATATTGTTTACTTTCTTGACCCTCAATTCTAGTCAAGTCCCAGACTTAAACACCTGACGACGATGACGCCTGTCCATCCCTCACCCTTGCCCTCCTAAGCCCAGCCACCCCTCCCTCTGTTAAGTTAGACAGCTTTCTGTCTAGCAGTGACTGGGATTAATGAAAACAATGGCTGAAGCCAGCCAGCCAGCTGTCATGACTGCTGCTTCTGATCAGAAGGAAAGCAGACCTGAGATGACGGCAATCTCCACATTGTGCAAGAGGCACTAACTTTTGTGACAAGGAAATGTGTTCTTATGATTTCACAAAGTGAGGATTGAACCTCCTACTCTTTAGACTTGATCCTGAGTCAGTCTGTGTGATGAAGCTGCCAGCCAGCCCGACGCCCTATGGCAGATGGCCTGTGTAGACCCTGGATATTTGTCAGTGCCACTAGTACTTATACATGAACACATGCACATAATGTATGTACTTACATACATGGATGTGTGTGCTACAGTGATCAGCAGGAAGTACACCAGCTTCATTCCTTCAAGCTGGATCAAGGTCAGCTTGAGCCATGTTGACACCTTCTGCCATAAGGAGCTATTGGATATACCGGTTTGATACTCGTCGATCTACAGGAGTACAATGTCTGTCAGTCATCTGAGCATCGTTTCCAGGGCACATTGATGACTGACATAAATGTGTTTACAAGACTCATACTGAACACAATGACTATATATAAGGAGGATTTTTGCTATGTGATGTATTGAATTATTATTGCACTTAGATGGACATTCTTAACACCTTGTTTCTACAACAGTTACCAGCATCCTCAACACAAAAAAACCAGACTGATAGATCTGTTTGAAAAGAACAAAACTGTTTTGTTTGTGTTTGATACCTAATCATATCCCTACTCGTGATTGCGTGGAGGGCGAATCTGCTTCACCAGGAATGTTGGCACTGTTTGTTGTTATGTAAATGAGGCTGGTATTAACCTTCCAGTGGTGTACATGTACAACTTTATTAATATATTTCCCATTCCCATCTTAAGAAGAAATATTTTCCTACCATTACAAGACAAGTTTTCACATATCCCCTTGTTTTTGCTCACATTCTCCCAAATGTTACGTACAAATTCCACATGTTTGCTGAAAGTATTTGAGGCCTTTTCTGTTAATGCATTGAAAACTAGTTTGTTGTTGCTAAGTACAGTAATGAAGCACAACTCAATAGTTGATGTTTGTTTTCATGTATATTCCCTTAGTATTTTCACAGGAACATTGCATTTTGAACACTTTACTTATTACAAATGTACTAGTTGTTAAGATGCAGAGCAATCATCTATTGGTGTAGTGTTGAAATCTGAAGCTAAAGAGCACATATTATTGACACAGTGTGAGAACATTGGTGCAACATAATATTTAACGTTCCACCTTTATTGTTGACCAGTGTGTCCTTCCTACCCAATCCTTCACAAGTTATCATGCTCAGATTTTACACAGGGAGGAGTTGACTTTTTAACTTTTTTTTTTTTTTTATCTTCACAGTGCTTCTCCCTGTAGACAGATGTTGATACAGAAACTCACAGCTACCATTAGATTTGTGTGGTTGTGCTTTTAAACATACAAGTTTAGATGTTGCACTTTTATCAAAGTTTTTCATTGAAATTACCCTTTACAAACTTTGAATGTTCGTCAAAACTTTGAGACTGGTGTTTATGTGCATGACAATAAATCTCCAATTCTTGCACCATCGAGTACAATGTGTCATTTACCTCTTGGGTGTACAATTCTTTTATGTTCAATTTCTGTTGATTATTTAAGTTACCACAGTGTTGACCCCTTAGCAATCCTGTGGCTGCTATTGAGGAATGCTAAAGGGTGAAATTGAGTAAATTTATCATGTCTTCATGCATCTTCCATTGGTCTTCATGAAATTGAGTTGAAAACTTTTAATTCAAGGCAATGAATGGATATTTTGAGTAAAAATGAAGTTATTTTCATTGATCATACATTGAAAGACTGGACTGCTGGCTAAGTGTGTTCTCTACTCCACTATTGCATTGACAATTCTTGCTGGGCTCATGTCCACTCCATGTCTTGTTGACTGAGCCATTCAGGCCTCAGACCCACTGGACATCGCACCCATATGAACACTAAGGCTTTGTGTACAAATTCTGTAGTTGAAGCACCTTGTAATTATTGCCTTGTATAGCCATTTTTATTATTATTAATATTATTATTATTAACTTATATGTTTACAAACTTTGACCTTTTTCATTATTTTGTCAATTGTCAGGACATTGTTGTAAATCATGCATGTATTCATAATTGTAAAATTTCTGTGTTGAAATTTAAATTAAAAAACAACAAAATTCATGTAGTATTTTGCACTTGTTTGTAACATGACTGCGGGAATGGTCATTTCATGGTAGGTGTAGTCTGCCTTAGCTGTCCCAGTAGATGATTTGAGCATATGTTCATAAGCTCTGCTCCAAATTTCCCAAACCACTTACATCTGAAAAGTAAGACATGAAAAGAGTGCTGTTAACATTTTGATAACATTGACATGGAGACTTGGTTGCCGGCTTGGGTACAGTGTGTAAGCCATACATGGTGTCTCTAATGTTGGAATGGCAACAATATAATGTCAGCACTCTTAATACGCATTGAGGCATCTCGTTTGTTTCGAGACTGGTAAACATTGTTCATATGATCAACAAATTCATATTAAAAACAAATTTGCATTTACTAGTCTTGAACCAGTGGCTGAGATCATGTCATACACATGGTTAAGGGACAGTGTTATGCATTCAGTTATTCCTTTTATTGCTATTTTTATACAAAAAGGACCCATGGTGACCTCGTTGGTGCAGCAAAAAAATCTTCATTGAGGCTTTTGTATTTGCAGATTATTATTGGCATGAAAGATACGCTACTTCTAAGATGAGACAAGGTAGAGCTTAAAGATATGATTGTCTTCGCACAACAATTACCCATTTTCGGTAATGATTGTTCTGGCTTTCACAGTACTGTACATAAATTGCCTATACATGAAAGGAATCTTTACCAAAGTTTGATGGATGGGAGAGAGAGATCATAGTGATGCTGTTATTAAAATAGACCAACAAACATTGAAAACAAAACATTTAGCTTAATATCTGCGGGGAAAAAACTTCGATGGGTTCTGGCAATAACTGATAAAAAGGAAACTAAGGGGATGAGTGGTTCAATAATTGATTTGCACTAATTGGAAATTCCACGTGGGCAATGTGGTTTGGTGTCATAAGGATTTCCACCACCAACTGAGAAAGAGGTAACTCGGAGAAGATTGGATCGGTGATGAAGCATACATACGTTTGTTTACGACGTACTGCAATATTATTCCAGCTGCATGACCGCGGTTTTTAAATAATTGAGTCTGGACCAGACATTGCAGCGATTAATATCACGAGCGTCGATCTGAGCTATTGGGACATGGCGTCGACTGTCATGGGCTGCCAAAAATAATTTCAGGGCCGCAGTTAACTTTTATTAATAAGGGGGGCACCATCCACGTTAGAACAGTGTTATATCAATAGTTTGATGCACAAAAATTAATCTGTAAAAAGATTCTAGGGGACACCTGGGCTCTCCCTACGGCCCTGAATTTCTAATCCGGTTACAATCTGACAGCTTGCATCAAACCCTTGATAAATGTTTTTAGGGAAATGTGAGACCTATCTTGTTTCAAAGACAATACGTTAGTTCTGAACAGGAATAGCGTTTTTGCACAAAGATATGAAGTACTGAAACAACTGTCTGCAGGAAAAACCCCATTACGGTAATGTATACAAGATTACACGTCTAATAAACCCTCCAAACATCGGAGGTTGGAGGTACTGTTTGAGCTGAGTCGGGGTTGTTCACAAGATATTTCACTACACACTCTGTGGTTGGGAACATGTGCAGCCAGCTACGGTTCCTGTAACCTATCATCTGTTCTCGCGAATGTGTTTGGGGTGGTAATAGTGAGTTTAGTTTTACGCCGCTTTTAGCGCAATTTTAGCAATAACAGAAATGGGCATCACATTGTGCATATATTGAGAATCGAACCCGGGTCTTCGGCGTGACCAGCGAACAACCCGCGGTATGTATTTAACCTAATAAAGGAATTCTCATTTCTCAAAAGTGCAAGTGTGATCATAGGCAGATCCAGGATTTTTTTAATTTTTTCTTATTATATTTTATTTGGTTTATTTGTTTTATTTATTTATTTATTTATTTTTTATTTAATTTTTTATGGGGTGGTGGTGGGATGTTGTGTGTTGTCCCGCACCCCCTGAACCACCACCACCCTTGGATCCGCAGATCAAATAAAAGCAATATGGATTTCATCCTCAATACTTTTATACAACACAATATCATCATTACATTGCCTCTTCTAATATATTTGATGCCTAGTGTATTACATGAATTTACATCCTGATCTAAATAAGTCAAATTAGTTCCAAATGAAACCTATTTCTCAGACAGTTGCGGAATTACATATAGGTAAAATACACATTGTTTTTACTTCCCCTTGACAACGACGAAGACCAGGGTTCGATTCCCCACATGGGCACAATGTGTTAAGCCCATTTCTGGTGTCCCCCGCCGTGATATTGCTGGAATATTGCTAAAAGCGGCGTAAAACTAAACTCAGTCAGTCAGTCCCCTTGACAAATCAGCGGAGCTCAACCTGGAGTAAATTCCTTTTATTAAAGGGAAGCTTCTGTAAACTAATCGTTTGACGTTTGATTAGATTCCAGAGTCTGCTGCAGTGCATGACCTACCATGAATTAGGTAACAGTTCGGACATATTTCGGCGAAATATAACTTTTTAGATTTGGAGAAAATGACCAGGTCGCGGTGCTCATAAAGAACGGATAAGGAAACATATTCACAAAGAACTTAGTTAAGCACCCCCTGACATCTCACGATTGAATGAGCCCCGATCTTAACCCTTTGGATCATGTGTTGGACATGACAGGTCGTCGCGTGTAACAAAGGGATCATCCTGTACAGAACCTGGCCGTGGTTTTCACGAGGAATGGCGTAGATTTCCCTTCAGAGGATCAGGAGACTGACAGGGGGTATGAGGAGGATGTGCTGGCTGTCATACAATCACATGGAGGTTACACTAGGTATTGAGTCCTTTAATCGTAAAAGACATGCAAAATGACATTTTTATGTTCACATTCACCAATGTGACATTCACCGTTATTATCAACTATCGTTAATGTTAAACTAGTGGGTGGTTTTAGTTCTAAACCGCGTTTAGCAATATTACAGCAATATCACGGCGGGGACAGCAGAAATGGGCTTCACACATTGTATCCATGTGGGGAATCGAACCCGGGTCTTCGTCGTGACGATCGAACGCTTTAACCACTAGGCTACCCAACATCTAAACTAATGTTACCGGTATTTGTCAAGTTAACTACAGCTATGCTGTTGGCACTGGGTGGACCAGGGCGGGTTTATCTACCAAAGTCTCCCACACTGGTGGACCTCACTGAACGCTTACTTGGTCATGCGTTGAGACAGCCTCCACGTATACATTCACAACCGTTTAGCAATATTGTTTTGCGTCTGACCCTTCCAGTAAAATTCTGCCCCTACAAACACGAGTCAGTATTAATTAATGTACGTCAAGGGTAAGCATAACAGCAACCTAGATATGCCAGGCTGTCATCTATCATAATTTACTGTCACAAAGGAGGCGGTGGGGTAGCCAAGTGGTTGTTAAAGCGTTCGCTCGTCGCGCCGAAGGCCCGGGTTCGATTCCCCACATGGGTACAATGTGTGAACCCCTTTCTGGTTTCCCTCGATCTGATATTGCTGGAATACTGCTAAAAGCGGCGTAAAACTATACTCACTCACCGTCTCAGTCACTACTGTCACAAAATGATGATGTGTTCACGTAAATTTATAAAACACATATTGTGTGCACAAAACACGATCAGCAACGCGCGATCAGTAAAAAATGAAACGTTGTCATTATCCCGCAACAATATCGGGTTACACTCATGCACCTCTTCCATGTGCCCAGGGTGCTTTACAGACCGTTATTCCTGTTTGTTACCATGCAAACATAATCGGCTACACATGCATTGTACAGCTTGGTCAGCTTGACCTGATCAAGTGAATACTAATGAATTACGTGGCCGTGTCACAACTGGTTGGGTCTATTATTGTGAAGGGGTGCATCTTTGTCAGTTGATTGTCAACATGTCCGAACAGCCGAGACAAAGTCGCCCTTTGACATCTCAGTGTCGAGAAACCGCCAGCAATGTCCTAACTTTCTTTAAACGTCAAAAAAAGAAGCTATAGATGGTTTAATGTTTCCGATCCGGGCTTTTAGGCAGCGAGCAGCAACATTCATAACATTTTCTGCTCCCCTATTTAATGAAGTTAACTCGACCTGCCGTTTTGTGCCATTTGACATCCCGGGTCATGCATATGTAGAGTAGCTCAGGTCAAGTTGAACAAGCTGTAATTATTGGCTTGAGTGTTAATCAGTTTATAACGTGAAACAAGATATATTACTATGCGCACAAACTGATTTAGTGGGACTGTACGCATGATTTTACGAACGCTTCCACAAACCTCAGAATTGTCTGTTGTCCACGGTCTTTTTCGGGGCATACATTGTTCACGGAATACAGATGGTTGATCTCTACTTCATATACAGTATTTCGAAGGTCTGGACTGACGATGTACTGCAAGAAATGAGGTAATATGGGAAGGGCAAGTCTGAGAGTGAGTGAGTTCGGTGTGCAGTACCACGTGAAATTACCACGTGTCAGCTTAACGAGGAGAGCTTAACGTCATGCATTCTAAAGATATCTGGTCATCTCAAATAGCTGATTATTTCGGATATCTGGTCATCTTAAATAGCTGGTTGTTTCGTGTATCTGGATGTCTCTAGTACTCTCTACTATCTAGCCATCTGAAATAGCTGGTTGTTTAGGGTAATTGGATGTCTCGAGAATCTATTCATCTCAAATACCTTGTTGTTTCGGGTACCTAGTCATCTCAAATAGCTGGTTGTTTCGGATATCTAGTCATCTCAAATAGCTTGTTGTTTCGGATATCTGGCCATCTCAAATAGCTGGTTGTCTCGATATCTAGTCATCTCAAATAGCTTGTCTCAAATAGCTTGTTGTTTCGGATTTCTGTCTGTCTTTAGTCATCTGGAATAGCTGTTCTTTCGGGTATCTGAATGTCTGGTATCTAGTCATCTCAAATAGCTGGTTGTTTCGGATATCTAGGCATCTCAATTAGCTGGTTGTTTCGGATATCTGGCCATCTCAAATAGCTCGTTGTTTCGGATATCTAGGCATCTCAATTAGCTGGTTGTTTCGGATATCTGGTCATCTCAATTAGCTGGTTGTTTCGGATATCTAGGCATCTCAATTAGCTGGTTGTTTCGGATATCTGGCCATCTCAAATAGCTCGTTGTTTCGGATATCTTGGCATCTCAAATAGGTTGTTTCGGGTATCTGGTCATCTCAATTAGCTCGTTGTTTCGGATATCTAGGCATCTCAATTAGCTGGTTGTTTCGGATATCTAGGCATCTCAGATAGCTGGTTTTCTAATGTAACTAGCCATCTGAAATAGTTGGTTGTTTCGGATATCTGGCCATCTCAAATAGCTCGTTGTTTCGGATATCTAGGCATCTCAATTAGCTGGTTGTTTCGGATATCTGGCCATCTCAAATAGCTCGTTGTTTCGGATATCTAGGCATCTCAAATAGGTGGTTGTTTCGGGTATCTGGTCATCTCAAATAGCTCGTTGTTTAGGATATCTAGCCATCTGAAATAGTTGTATATCCTTACCCCTTCATTGTTTCGGATATCTACTCTTCATCATCTCTAATAGCTGTTGTTATTTATATCCGGCTGTCTCCATTACGGCCTTACTCCTTCATTAGGTACGTTTCGAGCATATCCTTACTCCTTCATCATGTTTCGAGTATATATCCTTACTCCTTCATTAGGGTACGTTTCGGAATGGGTGGTCCTTCGGGTATACTTCTTCATCAGGTACGTTTCGGAGTATATCCTTACTCCTTCATCAGGTACGTTTCGGAGTATATCCTTACTCCTTCATCAGGTACGTTTCGCAGTATATCCTTACTCCTTCATCAGGTACGTTTCGGAGTATATCCTTACTCCTTCATCATCATTCACCAGATGAAATTACCACGTGTCAGCTTAACGACGAAAAGCTTAAAGTGATACAGGCCTTGGGCATTACCACTTTGATGAAACCCATGACCACGGGTATGGATAAACCAAAAACATGATCAGGACTTAAAGGGGATTCGAACCAAAGATTTAGAGGCACACCCAAGGGGCGACGTATGTAGACCAAGTTCCGGCGTACCCGCAGAAACATTCTTGCTGACACCACATACTATTGTATTTTTCGTATTTTGGGTAGTTGGTTTAACGACTGACTGACTGAGTTTGGTTTTACGCCGCTTTTAGCAATATTCCAGCAATATCACGGCGGGGGACACCAGAAATGGGCTTCACACATTGTACCCATGTGGGGATTCGAACCCGGGTCTTCGGCGTGACGAGCCAACGCTTTAACCACTAGACTACCCCACCGCCCAGTTGGTTTAACGTACTGGTTGCGGTAGTCCTTGTGTTTGTTCATCCTAGCTAAGACCTGGATTTACGGTCGTTAAGTATAACTTAAACCTACACATCATTTTTAAGGTTGGCGGAAACAGCATAAAAGTGGGTGAGTGAGTGAGAGAGCGCGCGCGATCACATAGAGTTTACTGCTTATGCTTCGACTTATACAGTGAGTGAGTAAGTTGGGTTTTATGCCGCTTTTAGCAATGTTCCAGAAATATCACGGCGGGGGACACCAGAAATGGGCTTTCCACAATGTCCCCATGTGGGGAATCGACCCCGCGACGAGCGAACGAGTTAACCACTAGGCCACCCCACCGCCACACATATACAGATTGACACGCCATGCAAGCAGTACACATGCATAACTTGTGACTAGAGCTGTTTATTATAGTACATACGGTAGATTTACATTCGAAAGATATGACCTGGTGATGCAATATTGTACGCCAGCTCAGGTATTCTGTAATCCGCTTCTGTCGTGGACTTTAATCACAATCTTGACAAAAACACAACAGGATGCGTAACTCGGTCAGCAGTATTCTGAGTGAAACAAGACACCTTTTACTTATGACAGACTTCAAAACACACCCTTATTTTGGATATATTCAGCTGGACTAGAACCCCTAGACCAGACAATGTTCTGCGCTGCGCAATCGAAGGAACTCTTAATTTAACTGACTGGTTTCGTGGTGGACAAACCATCCAAGAACGATAACTCTGTGGGGACTATTTGTACAGCCTCCCGTGAGCTGGCACTGTCGTTTTAATTGACTGTAGTTAACTGCGGTCGCATTAGCAAGTATTTAATCACGTTAATGATAGCCAAGCACGTTGTAATATATGGTACATTAGCAAGCAGCTGATGTTTCCAGATCGGCTCTGGTTAATCGTTAACATGTTTCTTAGATGGGGAATGTTGAACGAACCGGCAAAATGGGGTCCCATGCATATGGGACAACCAGGTATTGAGAGACAAACATAGACTCGCACGAGACATGGGACAACTGGGTATTAGAGAGAAAGCAATATACTTGCAAGAGATGGTCAGATTCTTGCGATAAACAGAAGTTTGAGAAAAAGTATACCCGAAACAACCAGCTATTTGAGATGGCTAGATACCAGAGACAACCAGGAAGAGAGTTATTTTTATGGATCTCAACTTCTTTATTATGAGGAAAACAACGAGCTATTTGAGATGGCTAGATACTAGATACATCCAGATATCCGAAACAACGAGCTATTTGAGATGGCTAGATACTTGAGGCAGACAAATATCCGAAACAACGAGCTATTTGAGATGGCTAGATACTAGAGACATCCAGATATCCGAAACAACGAGCTATTTGAGATGGCTAGATACTAGAGACATCCAGATATCCGAAACAACGAGCTATTTGAGATGGCTAGATACTAGAGACATCCAGATACCCGAAACAACCAGCTATATGAGATGACTAGATACATGAGACAACCAAGTAATTCGAAAAAGTCAGAATAGGTTTATTTCAACATTAAAAGCTGGACATTTGAGTTGAGATTCGTGGAAAATTAATATAAACCCAAAACCTGCATTGCCTAACTGCAGTTAGGACGTCAACTCTTCACAGTGTAAAGGGAATGATGGATGAAACTTCACGGTCTAAAAGGAATGAGGAGCGCAATGCTCCACAGTCGCGTGCTGGAGCTTACTAATAAGCCAATAAGGGCCGAAACTCTTTCAAGCTCCTTGCAATATTCGGTGTATGTCAGGGTTTTCTAACCATAATTGGCATACAAACACATAGTTTCACAGCAACGCACATGTAGATCTCTATACAACACCTGTCCCACCAATAAAACCAACAAAACGCAAGGAAACAAAATATTTCCAGTGGAATAAACAGTAGCTCCACGAAGGAAAACGGGCAACACCACGCTATGCGAAATACTTTACGCAGACGCACGTTGCTCAAATATTTGAAAATGCGTGAACACCAACAGTGCATAAGCACTTAGAACGATATGTGCATTTTGCAACAAACACCATGCCACTGATGGGCAACTCAAACATGATTGTCAAAGCTGATCTGGGTACACCGAAACATTCATGTATATTTGTACTTGCGGTGTACGGTCTCAACCGACTGGAACAAAAAGTAAACAACCAGAAAATAAAATTAATACACCTGTTTACCCGACTGCTCACCATAAAACCTACCAGTTATAATTACTGATCCTTTCAAATAGACGTAGCCCAAATGCATTGTATAGGCAAAACAAAGTAACGAAACTTGGAATGGACCGAAACTTGAGAATAGTAATTAGGATGAAAACAGTCGCCTGTTGTGAGATACTTACAGATATGGTGCCTGTAACATCGCTGTGATATCTGTATCGTATACAACATCGCTGTGATATCTGTATCATATACAACATCGCTGTGATATCTGTATCATATACAACATCGCTGTGATATCTGTATCATATACAACATCGCTGTGATATCTGTACCATATACAACATCGCTGTGATATCTGTATCGTATACAACATCGCTGTCGCTGTATCGTATACAACATCGCTGTGATATCTGTATCATATACAACATCGCTGTGATATCTGTATCATATACAACATCGCTGTGATATCTGTATCATATACAACATCGCTGTGATATCTGTATCATATACAACATCGCTGTGATATCTGTATCATATACAACATCGCTGTGATATCTGTATCATATACAACATCGCTGTGATATCTGTATCATATACAACATCGCTGTGATATCTGTATCATATACAACATCGCTGTGATATCTGTACCATATACAACATCGCTGTGATATCTGTATCGTATACAACATCGCTGTGATATCTGTATCGTATACAACATCGCTGTGATATCTGTATCGTATACAACATCGCTGTGATATCTGTATCATATACAACATCGCTGTGATATCTGTATCATATACAACATCGCTGTGATATCTGTATCGTATACAACATCGCTGTGATATCTGTATCGTATACAACATCGCTGTGATATCTGTATCGTATACAACATCGCTGTGATATCTGTATCATATACAACAACATCGCTGTGATATCTGTATCGTATACAACATCGCTGTGATATCTGTATCATATACAACAACATCGCTGTGATATCTGTATCGTATACAACATCGCTGTGATATCTGTATCGTATACACAACATCGCTGTGATATCTGTACCATATACAACATCGCTGTGATATCTGTACCATATACAACACCGCTGTGATATCTGTATCATATACAACAACATCGCTGTGATATCTGTATCATATACAACATCGAAATCACCAATTTATGCGTGTTTCCTTTTTTGTCTCAAGCATGATTGTATACTTTCTTGCTGGAGACACATAAGTCACCTACTGTAAACCGACCAACCTCACGAACGCGTACAGAAACTATAGAACTATAAAAAGTATTGCAGTCGTACTTGGATCAACGCTATTATTTATGCTAAAACAAACCTCTATATTCGTTAGGAAAACACGTGCTGTTGGGAGAGATGTACAAAATTTGAGCTTCGATGTTACGGTCGGGTTATGTTAAATCTGTAGGAGATATACAATGCTGGAGTTGACGGATTGCCTGACAAAAGCCCCGCAGGACCGAAGCCCCACAGACAAAAGCCCCTAGGACAAAAGCCCCAGACATCTCAGACAAAAGCCCCATATGATAATATATACGAAACCAATTCAGATTTAACAAGATTTATTTACATTCTAATATCAACACTACTTGTGAAAAGTCACGTCAAATCACAAACAAATCAGCATTGCCCTATCCAATCTGAGAATATTTACTTAGTACGGCACTTGTCACATCTTATCCCAAGCTTACAGTGTGTCCAGCATTCTCAAGAAACTCTGGAACAGTTTTTACATTTTACATTAGCTCTCAAAGCTAAGTTGGAAGTTTGGGGCTTTTGTCTCATTTGTTATTTTTGCTATGGGGCTTTTGCCCAAAAGGGCTTTTGTCCGAGGGGCTTTTGTCTTTGGGGCTTCGGTCCTGCGGGGCTTTTGTCTGTCCACCAGTTGACTAACGAAGGAAGAGTGAAATTTGTTTGGTTGGTTAACTCCGCGCGTAGCAATATGGTGTTATGAATAGGCGTAATATACGGACTGGTGTTACACATCGAGTGGTATTAGAATAGGCGTAATATACGGACTGGTGTTATACATCGAGTGGTGTTATGAATAGGTGTAATATACGGACTGGTGTTATACATCGAGTGGTGTTATGAATAGGCGTAATATACGGACTGGTGTTATACATCGAGTGGTGTTATGAATAGGCGTAATATACGGACTGGTGTTACACATCGAGTGGTGTTATGAATAGGCGTAATATACGGACTGGTGTTACACAATCGAGTGGTGTTATGAATAGACGTAATATACGGACTAGTGTTACACAATCGAGTGGTGTTATGAATAAGCGTAATATACGGACTGGTGTTACACATCGAGTGGTGTTATGAATAAGCGTAATATACGGACTGGTTTTACACAATCGAGTGGTGTTATGAATAGGCGTAATATTCGGGCTGGTGTTATACATCGAGTGGTGTTATGAATAGGCGTTATATTCGGGGCTGGTGTTACACATCGAGTGGTGTTATGAATAGGCGTAACATACGGACTGGTGTTATACATCGAGTGGTGTTATGAATAGGCATAATATTGTTATAGCTAGTGCGGTGTTATAAATAGGCGTAATAACGGGGTTGGTGCTGTAGCTAGTGCGGTGTTATAAATAGGCGTAATAACCGGGTTAGTGTTGTAAATTCTGTGGTGTTTTAGATAGGCGTAATAACCGGGTTGGTGTTATACCTAGTGCGGTGTTATAAATAGGAGTAATAACCGGGTTGGTGTTATACCTAGTGCGGTGTTATAGATAGGCGTAATAACCGGGTTGGTGTTATACCTAGTGCGGTGTTATAAATAGGCGTAATAACCGGGTTGGTGTTATACCTAGTGCGGTGTTATAAATAGGCGTAATAACCGGGTTGGTGTTATACCTAGTGCGGTGTTTTAGTGCGGTGTTATGAATAGACTAATGTCGCCCTGTAGTAAGGCTGGTCATCCAAGTCAGCGATCCTGACCATTCGACCTCATTAGTCGCCTATTACGAACAATGTCCTCTGCAATGTCGTTGACTCTGTCATAACCATTATATTGACTGTTGTATCATTTGAAGCAATGTTAAAGATGGAGTTAGAACTATGTTACTGGAGGACTTAGAACAATGATTTCTTGACGGTACTTCTATATTTATTGAAACAATGTAATAGAACGGTGTTATTTCCGAACCTAGAACAACGATGTTTACAGTGTTATTGAAGCTTCCATAACGGTAGTTTCTACGGAAACAATGTAATTAAGAATGAGGACTATTTTTATGGATATACAACTTCTTTATTCTGTATAGGCGACGTTTCGACATAGATTCTAATGTGGTTGTCAAGCAAGTGGTTGCTTAAAGAAGTTGTATATCCATAAAAATACTCCTCATTCTTCATCTACCCAACTTCAAGAATGCCAATCAAACAATGTAATTGACGGATGTTATGAAAATGCTGCTTACAATTTTGGAACATTTTGTATTGTTGTTTTCTATTGCTCATTTGAAATTATTTATTGATAGTGTTTGAGTGTTTGTTTAAAAAGACAATGTCCTTAATGAGCCCAGTCTCGCACAATACTGTGAGATCTGCAGCAGCCAATCTGGGGGTTGGATTCGAGATAATCAATCTGCGTTACTCCTCATTATTAAATAATGATTCTAATAACAGCTGGCTTCACTTTTCAGTCTATGTCGGAAGCTAGTTTCTTTATCTTCCTCCAAGACTGCAGTGCGATTGGCACAGGTCAGGCCTTTTTACTAGTCCTTGTCGACATGGACGGTCGGAAAGTCGTTGCCATAGAAACTTACCGAACTAAGGTAAGACTGACTGAATTTGTGTGGAGGTAGATAACAAGCTGTTGTTCTACAGATTCAGCATCATGAACATACCCACACAGTGTCGCTCCCTGTACTAAAGCCCCTTAGTCAAACACGGTTATCGAAGAAGCAGATAGACTGTGAGATAGACACGTTTCCTCGTCATCTCACCCCGTGTGTGATCTGGTGACACTTCACGTCACATTCCACGAATATACAGTTCAGAAATAGGTCTATTGTTCCCCCTCAGTCGACGTATGACGTCATACTCGTCTTTGACACTTTTTTACTTAAAGAAATGCGTATGACCTATAGTGCATTAATTTCCCAATCGTATTGCTGTCATAAACGCGATCATCAAAAATAAAATCTCAAACGATTTCACATATGTTAAAAAAGTTGTTTTGCAATTGTTACTTAAAATAAACACAGTCACCTACATTATTGCACAAAGTTCACAGGGAGGTGTTTATTGATCAGAACAAATATATCTTCACATTTAATTCATGTCTATTCCGGAATCAAAGAGCAATGGCGTAACTTCGTGCATGCGTTAGCTCGTCACATCAAAGGTCGGGTTCGATTCCCAACATAATTGTCTTCCTCCTAGACCAGCTGATGAAGTGTTCTCCTTTCGACTCTGATGGGGCTCAAGAGTATGGCTATATTGAATAAGGGCTGGCTATCGATGTACATATGACACATCGATAATCGTTAACTAAATATCGATCAATTATGGATAAATAACGGAGACATTACCTTGAGTAAAAATGCCAAAATGGTCTGAAAGAAATTAATATATTTCACATCACTGGTGGGTGGTGACATGTTTTTGCATGGATTATTAACAAATCAGCGCCCTGGACATATTATAGGAGCAGACCATGAATAAACTCCAAATGTTGTATATTGTGTGAGAAAATCAAAACTTTTTTTATCGCAAAATTTAATGTACGTTATTATCGACACAATTTTCATATCGATAATCATTAATAATGTTTCCTATTTCCGATAATAGATCATTTAGGCCAGCCCTACATTAAATGGTGCCGAAACTTTAAAGGTTCGATATATTTCCTCTTTGGTCATAATTTATGAACTAGCAGACTAGGTAAACCTTCTAAGTAATGATTTCAGTGTTATTTCCTATGTTAGGTCTTTGTAGAGACTCTATCACATTAATTTAATATTGATATATTGCTATATTTACCTACCCTTTTCATGACTGGAAAATGTTTCCTAGATAGAAAGATGAGATTTTATATACTGCCAAGAATCCACTTGCACAAAGCAATCTGAGCATAACGACGATCGTAAACCTGGTTACAATTGTCGTAGCGGCATGGGGTGGGTGGGGGGTTGTGTGTCAGGGGGTTCGAACCCCCCTTTTGAAAATGACTTAAGACCACATTGCAGATTTTTCTTTGCGTTGGCGAAGCCAAGGGGGGTGTCAGGGGGTTCGACACCCCCCGTCCCTACCCCCTCTCAAAATTCCTGGATCCGCCCATGAGCGGTAAGGTCGCTCGTGAAAGTGGTCCTGCTATAATGTGACGGGTGTTCATTTTGATTCCACCACTTTGAAATTCTTTTGCCAGGTTTATCTTTAATCTTGAGTGAGTGAGTTTAGTTTTATGCCACACTCAGCAATATTCAAGCTATATGGCGGCGTCTTTAATCTTGAGGTGAGAAATTGGGTTTAAGAGGCATATATATGTGTGTATGTGCGGCTGCTTGTACACACTGAAGCTGGTTTTTAAGCTCACTGAGAATGCCGCAGTGAGCATGTATAATATGACGAGATACAAATCGTAACGTCTTTTTATGACGCGGTCGGGTTTAATCTTGAAGTCAAGGGCATAATTCATAAAACACATATATCAGATACAAATCAAAACACATATATCTTTAAAGATCACCGTGTAGAATACAGATCAAAATATACATCAACCTTCCTAAAGGTCAAACAATAAGTAACAGTGAATCTAGAGTGGCCCCTGCCTTAGGCTCGGTCGATAAGCGGCGTACCTGTATATTTCCCTGACAGGTAAGCACCACGTAAGAGGGCAGGTAAGTGTAGCCACATATAATAATGTCATTTCCTCTCCAGTGACAAGCGGTCTTTCCTTCACTTTGTTCTCAGTCGTGTCCTCAGGGGAGACAAGGTTAGCGGGGGCCACGAGGGGTGGGGGTCCCAACGTTGATCTCGCTGGGGAGACAGGTGATCGTGAGCAGTACTGGCTGTTGAAGAGATACGCTACGAGGCTATCTATGTTTATTTATTGCTCTACACCAGTCATCAATGATGCAGGTCGGGATGTAAATAACTGAAACTTTGGAAACATATTCTGGGCAACTATCCACGCCGTCAGAGCGTGACACATTACACAAATGAGCCAAATTACCTGTCCTGACAACCACCTGTAAAGACAAGCATGGTTCGCCTATAAGCTTCAGTGGAGGTCACTGAACTGGTGCCTGTTTACACATGGTCAATCTAGCATTTTACAAGGGTTTCATAAAATTGCACCAGCATCTATGTACAATGTTAATTCCTGCAAGTCTGAATATTTCCCGAATTCTTGAATATGTTTAATAAACTGCGTATGTGTGCAGATAGTATTACTGTTTCTTGAAACACTAGGCATGTGTCAATGACAATATATAGACACATCTGTCCATATCAGGCAGTGTGCAAACATGATTACCAAAGTATTCAATTACATTCCACAGATGCAATACTCAACCCCACCGATCTGGAGCCTCACCATGTCACCTCTGCACGAATATATCGGACTTGACAAAGGTGACACATTACGTCACGCTGCGCAATATCCATTAACAATTTGTATGACCAGGTCGACTCGCTTTCAGCATAGCGCCGAGTATGTAAAAGACCTCGATAACAATTGATGTATTGTATTTAGGTTGAGTCTTTATCTAAACCTACCCCCATAAACACCAGTCACACAGCTTATGTAATATTGAATGGTTAAATTGCGAAATGTTTCATAATATCCCTCAGGTGGAGCTTATCATGGCAGCGCAACCTGTCCGACAAGTTGTGTTTGTCTTTCATTGTCACGGAACATAATACAGTAGAAGTGGTAAATAACAACAAAAGTGAAAATAATGAAACACAACCAAATTTGAAAACTTAACTAAGGAACACTGAAAGAAAACGTGAAAAAAGGGATGGTGCTGTTCAGCTTTTTGCTATGAGAAAGTAGAATTACCTGATTCGAAAACATTACGAAGCTTTAAAACCTTGCACACCTCCACTAAATATTCTTACCCGCCACACGCTTCAGTTCTTTGGAAATGAAGCACAACCTTCTGTAACTAAAAACAGCCAAATTGATTGATTTAGTGAGGAACCAAGCTGCGTCTGATGTAAACCCTTTAATACCTAACCTTCCTTGAGAATCAATAATGTTCATCCACACTCTCAAACACGTACTTATGTTTAATTAACCTCAAATCATCTTTTGTTTATTCTGTGCATATTTCTTCCATGCTGAGAATGATTTTGATTGAATTAAAATGTATGGAACCTGCATGACGTCATCAATAGCGCCGACATTAACATCTTGCACTCTTGTGCGAGCTGCAAGTGCAATAATCCGCTCACTGACATTCAGAGAGTCAAGGTGGAATTTTCCGCTTGCGCTGTGGGATTAGTTCTGCCAACACTCTTGTGAAACTAACTGTACGTGATTGTCAAATACGTGTATTAGGAAACTAACACTAGTAGAAGAGCAACGGAACAGCAAGCACAGGGCAATCGATCCCGGCTATTTCTCAAGATATTGCGCAAGTTCAGTGAGAGCTGCTAAGGAGTGACGTGTTATAGTTTGTTTCGGATATATGTGTCCATCGCTGACGTCATGCGCATACGTTTGTACTAGACGAGCACCGGGCCGTAGCTTTTGAAGTGTGCATGGAGAGAGGGATGGGATAAGATACATACACGGTGATATCCCATATCATCAGTTAGCACTGATTCAGAATACTCACGAGACAAGTCTAGAGACTATTAACATAAGTGTATAAAATCATATTATTTCTAAATTCGATTTTACATCAATACTGCACATGTGTGTCAATGACGATTATCTTGCGATAATTTGTTGATATAATCTTTTTTGGATTAAAATCGAAAGGGAGAGGGCCTAGAATGTGTTTTATTGTGGTCGAACCGAAAGTTGGAATCGCTCAATTCAAATCCTTTTTACATTCATTACATAAATGCACATTATAGTCACACCACTCAAAACACTAAACATCTACCATAAATCTATAGATATCGACAGGGCCATAACCAAATTACAAACAGCACATAAAATATATTCCCATCTAAATAAAATTTTAACAATACCAAACGGGCAAATGCACAAACTGCAAAGAAACAGAAACGCCCGAATATGTCCCTATAAACCGCGCACACTACCAACAACCCAAAATGGTGCTCCAGAGTTCACACCTAACTTAGGACACTACAAACACTCCTTAACGCACTTAATAACACCCAAACCTTCAAAGCTTTAGGCTTATTTCTAATCACAGCTGGCCTGCTAGGTAGCATATAATCTCACATAACCAACTTGTACCTATATAAAAACAAATCAAACCACATTTTTAAAACACAACAAATACCAAAATACACACCCCATAGTTCATATGTAGGATAATATATGTTTCAAATGCAACACGTTGTTTTATCATGGGTCAAGATAATTACTCATATCTAGAGCCAACAGCATATTTTGTTACTTTGTCTATTTTCTTATCCAATGTCGGTTGTGTTGAGTTGGTGGGTGTTACGGTGTGTTATTAACTATAAAACGACACAACCCAACTTACTGAAGAACAGTGTTGTTAATATTATTCTAAACATGATTATCATTAAATAATTATGACTGAAATTTAATAATGTATGGTGTGACAGAAATCATCTTTCGTTAGTTTCTTATTTACGCTTTCCACCCTTATATTTGGTGCATGTAGGTATTTCATGTATACGTGCCTCCGTCTACTGTCATGTTTTATACTTCATTAAAGGACTGAATTTCTCGGTCAACAATACATCTTCAAAATTTCAATACAGCGAATTATGATGAATCGAGAGATGTGATAAAAACGACATTTGAAATGGAATTTGTAGCTAAGCAAAATATCAAGAGCAGTGTCATTTAATGTTGAAGAAATCCTAGTAAACATAAGGACAACATTGTATCCTTGCAAATAAATCCCCTTGAGAAAATGGAAGGCATTCATGATCCTTCGTTAACACCAAGTTTACCGATCTAGTTATATATCAAATGACAACTATAAAACCAATGTATTAATACAAAATTATTTTAAAAGAGCCCCACAAAACTAAAACAACTTACGGATCTGTTTAGTTAAGGTTTGCATTTACAGATTTAAAGGGTGTTCGAGCTCATCGTGAACATCTGATACCCAATAGACACTTCATTTTGATTAAAAAGTAAAAGTTGTTGGTTTCTTTGATGGTTTCTCGAGTTCTTTTTATTGAAGTCGGCTTTTTTAACGGAGAATTATAAAGCAACTGGAGACCACTAGAATCCACAGATCAAGTATGTATTTTTGATAAGGTACAGTTCAGTTTTAATATGGCATTTTTCTTGCTTTTCCTCTGCTATATCCTTGACACTGACATTTAATAATGCGTAAGGCCTATAGAATGGGTGATACGTAACATTTCAACTTCTCGAAAAGAACTGTGTCAATATTCTACAACAATAGCAAACCTAATGTTTGGATTGGCTGAGCAATCCCAGGTGTTATGCAATGTTATCTTGAAATAGAATATAGTCTACAGGGGTTGTCTCCTCCTGAAAATATAGGTGGCGTTATCCTTCGCGTCCATTTCCCCAAGGTCACAGACAGGGCATTGGAGTAGGTTTGCGGTTCGGAGCAAGTGCCGTATTTTGTCCGTGTGCTCATTCGAGGATCTTAATTCAGCCTGCAACCATGAAAATATCTGTATTTCTCCCGACAGTGACACTACTGTTGATGTTCCTGATTGAGGAAGGTAAATATGACAAAATAACCCCGTCAAGTAATCGCCTCGTGAAGCCGATTCCATTCCAAAATGGCTTCTTCATTCTTGAATCTCTTTTCCCGGCAATGGTTCTTCAATATTTGTTGGCGATCGTTTAATAATTTAATCACTGACTTAATCAATTAAATGTTACTATGTGTGTTAAGTTTTTTTATGATGTTTCGTTTGTTGTGTTAGCGTAAATGCACCTTCTATGTCAGCTTCTCGACCGGTCCTGAATGAAATAAACCCGGCTCCATTGAACACTGTTGAATTACAATCAGGTAGCCCTGTATGTAGGTTATTATTGTATTCCATATTATTTATGCAAACGTGGACTCTTGTCTATAAAAAGTTGGTGGTCCAAGATGAGGAAAAGGTTGTGTTTTTTATATGTGTTCACTCGCTCATGTGGATGTAGAAAAAGTAGTTTACGGTTGTATGTTTTCTGAAATTGTAGCCGGCTTTCAAAGAGAACGGTTGTTTTAACGTCTGACATTCAAAGTATCGACGGCTGTAGTATTTATCTGGATATAAAAACTTGCTTTTAATGCAAAAATACTGCTGTTTTTAAGGAATCAGAGAAGTAATTTCAGCTTAGTATTTATCTGGATATAAAAACTTGCTTTTAATGCAAAAATACTGCTGTTTTTAAGGAATCAGAGAAGTAATTTCAGCTTAAAACTTTTTAATAAAAGAACTATCATGCATGATTTAAACCTGACGGAAAACTAATGCATACTCAGTCGCCAATGCTGCCCTCCCAAATTTCCGCATTTGTAAAACAAACCATATACTCAACTTGCATAGGGTGTTTGTAGTTATGCCCCAGAACTGTGTCAGCCTTTATTATAAGTTAAATTATTTCTGAAACATTTATCTTGAACAAATCCTGACTGATAATGTTGGTGTGTTGCAGTCATTGTCAGTTGTAGAAGTTTTATCATCTCAAACACAAAAGTGGAAAATTCTTAGTGTCTCATGTGTTAACTGAAAAGAAGTTCAGAATTACATCACCATGACTGTGCTGTCTTAGTTATGTTGTTTGCTGGTTATCTTCCAATTAGTTACCCTGTCTGTTTAACAAGTAGCTGTCACAACAGTCTTTGGTTTTAAGAACATTATTACTATAACCATAAGAGATGGAAATCGACACTCAACATACTACTAGTATTATTTGAAGGTTTAGAAAAATACTAGATGAAACATGGACCAAATGTCTAATTTCTAACATTTAAGAATCCCACTGGAGTTAGGTTTAGGGTGTTCTATAGACTCTATATATGAAAGTCCCATGTGTGCCCAATGTCCCAACTTTGTTAAATTATGATAGCCAGGACAAATCACATCCAGAGTTACCACAGTTATATTATTGCCAATGCCTATCCTCTTCTTGGGTTCACTCCTTGACAAAACAAAAGCCTATCTTGATCTGCACTGACGCAAAACAAAACTGAAACTTTTGAAGAGCAGCTCAACCCTGAAGAGTTGACAATGGTTAATGTGCGCCCCTGGATAAGTGAGTCGGGAAGTATGTAGGGCATGACACTTTACTCAGGTGAGGCAGCCACTGTCCATGTGCGAGGGGGAAGCTTGCAGGACATTTAGAGGTCACCCTGTCTTTATTACTCTGACCTACTTCCTTCTGTCGCTTGTCTTGACATTCTTAACAACCAATACAACCTTTTAGATTAAATAAATGAATATGCATTAGCATGATACGGTAAATGTTAGTGAGTGTAGGGATGATATTTGCCTGACACAAGCTTCCCTTTTTTAAATGTGTTTTTTTCACCACACTTTTATGTAATGCTAACATTGATTCTACCCATTTACTGAACATTCTGTGTAATTTTGATACATTAACTGCATAAATTAATTCCATGTTAAAAAAGAGTTTTGCAGGTGTGCATTCACAATCAGTATGCAGCTACTCTTTCAGTATACATAAACATACATGTAACATTTAGACATATTTACATCAGTGATGGAAGTGTATTGCCATGTTTTCCTCATACATTGGTTATTAATTAGTAAGTTCATGGTATGTGGTCCCTGTAATCTACCAAACCCTATAAAGAGAATAGTTTTTGATTAAGACGGTCTCCTAAAGTACAGTATTTTAATCTAGTATCCCTCTGAGTAACGGTGAAATTTAACAGTATCAGATACTGTTTGATTTTGTAGGGATACTCAATATCCTGTCCTTCGTAGATAATTCACAATTATTTCTCCCCCAACATAAAATTAAGTGTGTCTTTCAATTTTGAATTATGTGGTCAAGGGTTTCAGTTGGAACTGACATAGAATATAGGTGACTTTTGCATGGATGACCCAATGATGAGATATATATAATGTAAATTATGTTTCTTTTTACTTTGGTGCAAAACTTCAAACTGCTATGTCTGCCAGAGCCTCAAGTTTGTCTTATCATGATGAAAATGATATATACCGTATCTTACTCTGCATATTATATGCCATGTACAGATTAGGATTTGTGTTTCAGGACTGGGTCTTCAATGCCATGTATGCAATTCATTCTTGTCGGAAAGTTGTGCCGGGGCGCTGACAATGGAATCAGACACCTTAACCACTTGTACCAATGGAACTGCATGTCGTAAAATTGAACAAGAAGGTAAGTTGAATCCTCCAACCTAAGCTGTAAAAATGTGGATTGATCTGGTTTTTGTTGTAGAACATTAGTATTTCAAATTGTGTAATTATTTTTTTTCTTTTCTTCATTGATTAATAAGTAATGGTTCTTTTCTTGATGTTGACAGTGTACTATGATGAACAGTATGATACCCGTATCATCCGTCAATGTGGCTACGAGGAAAACCCACCCTTGACCTGTATCTCTCGTAGCGGAACCTATCGCTACAAAGTGCAGTACTGTCACTGTAATGAGGATGGCTGCAACAGCGCTGTTACTTCGACCATATCTGTGACCATGTTGTTTCTTGCTCTTGGACTCGCACATTTTGCTATGAAGCATTTATGAGTGACAGACAATTAACCAGGTTTCTTTCTTCCTGAATTACCAAACTCTCTTCAATATGTGAACAGAAGTCTTTTTCTATGCACTTTGTTTCACAATGGCTTCAGATTGGCATCAGAAATATTTTCAAGTGATATTTGGATTTGTTAAGTGTAAGGTCCATTTATGTATTAGACAAGAGACCAGAAACTGCGTATGGGCTACAAAAAGAAAACAATTGTTCCAAATTTCAATGTTGGTAAAAGATGTAAATGTTTCAGAGTCAGTTTCTCCTTAAAATATTGAAGACCGTATTCTGATTGGTCCTGAAAAGTGGCATTATTCAGAATTGCCTTTGGTGTCATTTATAGATGAATCAAACATATTTAGTACTTTTATGACACTGTTTAATCATTATATTGAACTCATTCTTTAGAAAATCACCTAAAAGAATTGTCGTTCTTTTGAGCAATTAAGTCCATCCACCATTATGATTTTGATATCATCCTAGATTGTTTCTAAACTGTTGCTGTATTTTCAGTTGCAAGATGTTGCCCTCATGGGTGGTTGGAGGATTTTGTTAACAGTGTAGAAACAAAATAGGCTGCATGTGACCCGAGAATTGTATGCTAGAAAATGAAGTTTTTATGTTACTTTGAATATTCAGTGAATGCATATCTTGCATTGTAATTTCCATTGTTTGTGCGAATGAAACAGGCAGTGCCTGGATGTGATGTGTTGTACATGTTTCACATTCCCCGAGAGGAAATACCGACCAGTTAAACGGCTTCAGTCTGTCATAATGAATCGAAATTTGTCAAATGTAATGAATGGTTTGTTGCATTCGAAGACCTTTTTCTTGAGAATTTCTGTTTGATTTTCTAGATACGTTAAAAGTAAATCAAGATGTAAGAAAATACTGTTCCATAAATTGTTTGACGTAATGGTCTCTCATTAAAATGAAAAAGCATTTAGTTAATACTCAAACTGTTCATCAGCACAAACTGTATACTGCAACATTGAATACTACGTTATCACAGTGTGTTGAATTATGGAAAGGATGAGATTTTATTTTCTTCATATCATGTAAATATTTGTCTATTGTTAGAACGTTTGCTAGGGTATCGACAGTGATTGTAATCCAGACATGTGATAATGCTTGAATATTATCATTTAACCAAGATGTTTTTGCACTGTGATTTGAAAGAATTTACATGTATTTTACCATTTGTCACAATCAGACTTCTCACAGAACCACCAGTATGATTCCTAATAAGTACCAAGCATTTAATTTTGGTGTGTATAAGTGTATAGGTATGTGAAAATGCTCATGTTGTTCGTACACCACGGTCCATATTACGATTTATTCCTAAGAAAGATGTTTATACTTTTCAGTTATTTAATACACTTTGAAATGAATAGTGTCGGACCTAGCATGTTATCATTAGAACATGCTTATAATGGACTTGAAATGCTGTTTTGTACCAGGTTTTAAGGGCCGTTCCTCTGTAATATATTGTTACTTTTCTCAAAGAGTTTATGTAGTTTATTTTCATGTTGGAGATTTATTCGCTATCCTAAATGTTACATATAGTCGCTTCTTCATTTGAAAAATAGTGCCATTTGTAGCAATATATATATATTTGAAATAGACAGTTTTGTATGGAAGTTAATTTCAAAATATATAGTGTGAGTAGACACTGGAGAACTCATTATCCTGAAACTAATTGTAGCATTTGGACGGCCAGTTTTAACAGAAAAAAATGAATGTTTTTTCCTCACCAGCTTCTGGGGATCTCCTCATCACGTTATTTACTTCACCATGTTGTAGGGAAGCCACCAGCTCATTCTCTACCACACAGTGCATGCTTTAGGGAGGTCAAATTTGACCTGAAATTAAAAGACTGGCAAGTAATAATAATGTACACAAGTATGGACTCCAGTCGACAGTTTCAGGTAATTTCAGGTCAATTTTGACAATTTGAAGATTTGGAGGACAATCAGTCTTTTGTAACGTATGAAATATGGTCATAATATTGTATATAGATATTCCTGAGCTTACGTAGGGGTATGTATTCAGATTTTTAGCCTGTATTTCAAGTAAATTTGAAATCTTTTCAGCAAGGTTTAATTTTAATTGCTTACTGTAATTGATTTTATCCTGTGATCATCTGGTATGGAATGAGCTGGTATAGTTCAATAGAATACAAGAGGGCCTTTTATTGAGGCTGGTATGAACTTGTGTTCTGTGTGAATGTTCATGTATTTTTTTTCAAATAAACAGATGATAGTGAGAATCTTTTTGTTTTTGTTTTGCATAGTTTCAAAGGTATTGCCTGGTACTGATGTGGTTTGTTCCTTCCTGACAATGAAATTAATGCATGTGAAAGACTTAAGCCAATGTGCAGACTGTTATGTCGGTGTTTGTGATTTGAAAGACCTAGATGTGTGGCCGTTATAAATCTTTAGCAGAGGGGTATATTGTGGCTGTAAGAGTTGAAAGCTATGACAAGAAGCCTGCTCCACTTGACTACCTGGTAACATTTGGATCACAACTTTGCAGTGACACTCTTGTATGGACTAGAAGTATGATCTAGTTTACCAACATCAGTAACTGATGAAAGGTTGACAAACTGTTACAAGATGACAAACTAATCAAGAGGGTTAAATTCATGAACATTCCTGAATCTCCTTCAGAGGTAGTCATTGATTATATATTGTAGATACTTATAATCGTGAGATGTGTAAAAGTCACTTCTGGTGGACCTGGTTACTCAAGTCTTTGTCGTGACTTGGTTAAGTTGTCTTGGTTTAGAGGGCATTCCCTCCAGCTAAGGCTTACAACCGGGGGCTGAAGTCCACATAGCTGTAAACCCATTGAGGCATAACGGGCACGGCAATGTGGCAGATGACGGAGCCGGAGGCACTTGTTGCAGATGGAGCTTGGGGCACTTATCGCAGGAGACGGTCTGACAGGGAGGTATATGCCTGGTTGGGGAAAAGTTCATTCTGTACAAATTATGTCACCTGAATATTCCTAAAAGTTCTTGGGTTTCGAGGAAAGGATTTCATTAGGAAAATAGGTCGACATTTTATATGTTCAGCACGTGTTGCTCTGTTGATTACTGCCACATGTGGCATCATTCATCTATGTCACGACAACCTGTAAATAATCGTACCTGAACAACACAGACTAGAGGCCAGGCCACCAGGATTCAGTGACAAAAAAGAGCTTGTCCATTCACTCTTGGACAAAAAGTTGTCTGGAACCTACCCCAAATATTTTTATCAGGAAACTTCATTCTATACAGTTGACTGCAACCTACACATTTAGGGACCATTTAATAAGTCCATTGTAGTTATCCTACATTGAACAATTAACTTCTGAACGAAACTTAATTCCTTAAATGTTTAGACATACCAACACACCAAAATATAATTCTGACATCGTAGACATCCTTGTGTTATCCAAAACTGATACTGTACTGAATGACACACACTTTTGTCATATTCCGTTTGTTATATAACGAACAGAAATGCCCTGACAAGGAGTAACAAATAAGTATTTAAAAGTTCACAGTTCATGTTCCTCTCGCCCACCACATCCATAAACGTTAGGAATTAGGATTTGTATCCGATACCCAATTTTTGAAGTGGTTGCTTACTCTATCCTTTTAAAACCTGATAAATTTCTGTTTCAAACATTTCGGTTATTTATCTGCTAAACACCAATGGGTGAGAGAGAGGGAGTACTGGTTTACCACTAATGTCACTATTCCATCAGCCATTCCTTACCTAAAATGTCCTGGACAAACGGTACCCATGTGAGGATCGATCCTGGGTCTTCGACTTGACAAGTGAAGCTGTGACCACTGGGCTACCGACTCTCCAATGTTACATTATCATGATTTGGTTGGTTGGTTTGTTGTTTTACGCCGCACTCACCAATATTCCAGCTATATGGTGGCGGTCTGTAAATAACCAAGTCTGGACCGGACAATCCAGTGATCAACAGCAATCACGATTTGGAGGCAGCTTGAAGTGCAGGTGCCATATCTGCTTTTATCCTTTCAAAATACATATAGTTTGTAGTTGATTAGAATATGATGGGCCAAGACTGACTGACGTATACAGAGCCCGCTGATGTTATTGCCAGTAGCGCGCAGGCACACACTGACACACGTTGCAAAAGTTTAATATGACTACCATGAATATAATATGAATGGCAAGAGCAAGCTCAGGCTACTATTCAAACAATGTCATTTGAATGAAACGTAAGCCCAATATAAGATATTACTCAATCACCTGGAGAAGGGGCAAGAAGTAGCCCAGAAACGGCGTGTTATACAATAAAGAAGAAGTTGCCATCCATACACTCGTCTTATATATTCACCAACGTAAAAATGCCTCTCAAGAATCTCTTAGATAGTACCAGGGGCGTAGGAACGGTTTTCAGAGCATGGGGGCTAATTTATGAAAAGTATTGAAAATCAAAATGAAATTGTAGTTATGGTAAGGTAGATATGGTTTCGTCTTGAAAAAAGTGTGTGTGTGTGTGTACGCCCCTGTTACGTTATAAATAATTATATTGAGAGAAACAAATAAAGGATCACAGAAAAATTCAAGCGTTCCTTTATTATTTTCAAGTTTTCATCACCACAGCGCTATTCAAAGCTGGTGATGAAAACTGGGAAATGTTAAAGGAACACTTGAATATTCCTGTGATCCGTTATTTTTTTCTCTCAGTATATGTTCGTGGTCTCAGTTACCTAGCATTTATATCAAACTGAAAACGGATATTACAATGAGAGTTTTGAAAGCTAAATAGATCATCAGACATAAAACCAAATGGAAACAATTTATTTTACAGTTAGTTGAACCGTTATCTGGATGGAATCAAACGCGCGGACGCACTTGGATTTGAATCTCTGACAATATATAGACATATTTATATTAACTTACTACTCATACAACACAATTTTATTATCATTGTTATGTCTGAATGGCGATATGCAATTTATACGTTCATATGACTGCCGTAATTGATTTAAGTACTCTTGAGTGTTTTTATCCAGGTACCCAATTTCTTACGCGATCGATACGGAACGTCTCATCGTTCAGATTACGGAGAGTGACGAGTAAGGACGAACGCGGCTTGCCCGGTATGAGCATTCGTCACCACTGATACCTTTCCGTAACCTGGAAGACGGCTCGGCTTGGTCATGAATGGAATGATGGGTGCATTTTTCAGTTTTACCCCTTCAACCCTGCTAGTTTTCACAATAAGGTCCAAATAGTGATATACTAAGCATATTTAGACTGCTAATGGACTCGCGCCTCTATATAAATCACTAGACAGATGTCCAGTTTAAGCAAACGCATTCAGTCCGTTTGTTACAGAAAGCATGCTTGCGATGAATTACAGAAACTGAAGAATAATTGTCACAATTAATCATGTAAAAAACAGTTCTTTGCTGATGTACCGTGAATGAATTAACTGTCATGTAAAGGTTTTCTAACAGAACTGTAATATCAAAGCTATTATTTTATAAGCATGTAACATTTCATCAGACCCCGCGTCTTTGACCCTTCTTGGTTTGTAATGTTGAAATTGTGAGTACATGTATATGATTCCAGCAATGGTGCCCGTAAGCAACCCCGACCTGATTTTAAACATGGCCGACACGACAACCATATTAATAATGTAATAATCCGAAATTTGATATGAAGTCGGTATGTGGTATGCATGGAATAGCATTTACGTTAACTTTGTGTATCGATTTTTTCATATATGTACTTTATTTCATATACTAGAATACTACTGTGCCTATAGACCAGTTTTTTTTATCAACTTTTGATACGGAGTAAATATGTTACGTGGTGGAAATTACAACGTATGTTACATTTGGGGGCAGATGGGTAGGCTTATGGATGGAGGCTCGGGTTTGATTCTCCTCATGGGTACACTGTTTGAAGAACATTCCCGGTGTCACCCGTCGTGCCATCCGTGGAATATTCCCGAAGGCGGCGTAAAACCATACTCCCTGAACTCCAAAAGTGCTGGTATAGAATAGGTCCACAGTAACCTATATGAGGTGGAAGTTTTTCGGATCAGTACGATTTGGGTGCTTGTATGTCATAATAATAATCACTGGATTTTTCTATTATTTATAAAGCTAGAGACATAGCTGGAAGGTTCTTGACTGTGGCACTACAATATTAGTAAAAGCAACTTTATATACAGCATTGCACAACTTCAGTATTCCTCCTAATTATGGGGCAGTGGGGTAGCCTAGTGGTTAAAGCTGTGACCCGGGTTCGTTTCCCCACATGGGTACAATGTGTGAAGCCCTATTTCTGGTGTCCCGCGCCGTGATACTGCTGGAATATTGCTAAAAGCGGCGTTAAACCATACTATCAACGTTCTTAAACCATAATCACTCACTCTTCTTAATTATGACCCGCTTAGTTAGCTCAAAATGCATAAATGCGTTTTCAGCTCGTAGCCAGTATAATTGTTGTTTTGGTGATATTTCAAGCTGTTATCTAATCGTAAACCTCTTACTGTCTTTTCTTTGTAAAAAGGGGCGGTGGGGTAACCTAGTGGTTAAAGCGTCCGCTCGTCACGCCGAAGAACCGGGTTCGAATCCCCACATGGGCACAATGTATGAGGCCCATTTCTGGTGTCCCGCGCCGTGATACTGTTGGAATATTGCTAAAAGCGGCGTAAAACCATACTCACTCACCCTCTTTGTAAAAGCAGGCATATTTTCTCCTTACAGTACTGCCGTGGTCTTCTACGACCTTCCTGCTATAATCTCAGTGAGTGAATTTAGTTTTACGCCACTTTTAGCAATATTCCCGCAATATCACGGTGGGGACACCAGAAATGGGCTTCATACATTGTACCATGCATGTGGGGACTCGAACCCGGGTCTTCGGCGTGACGAGCGAACGCTTTAACCACTAGGCTACCCAACCGCCCCTGCTATAATGTCAAGAACACGTCACCGCAAGGTGGCTATAATACTTGTGTTTGAAACGATTTGCAGGATTCAAATCTCGACGATTGGTTGGAGACATGCAGAGCTCCTTTGATGAAGCTAAGTGGCGGTATATATCAATCGACAATCGCAGGACCTGATTTCTCTTTTTATGTATAACATATAACATATAATACTATTAACGTTATTTCATCAATATTGATATATATTTCTTAAAATACAAACGTGATATACCACAATGTTTATTAAGCCAAACAGGTAAATATTTCAAATATTTTTAATGTACGCACAGAGTGTTATGTTGTTAAATTGGGACATCCAAAAATACCTTATTTGATAGCTATGTTACCTACTTAAGTGTTGAGTTATCTTGCATAAGAGGTCTATGTACGTGTCATTCAAACGCCCGCTGCCGTCGATGTATATAGTGAGGCAGTGTATCATAGTGAGTGGAGGTACATGACATATTTACTGCCGCCACGTCCTTCACTGGCTGCGAGGCATTCTTGACTGCTATTTGCAGGTTACTGTCAACACTTCATATACCGTGACGCTAAATGCGCACGTTACGACCAGCGTGGAAGAGCCATGTGTCTTAGGTGTAAACGTACATTCATATACGTGCTTGCATGGTGTATACACGTTTTGAATTTCGTTCGTGGTGAACATTTGTGTTGCCCGCATATACACTGCAATGTTTCAGCAAGTGACCTTGCACGTGTGTGCCATGTGTGAAGCCTACTTTTGTGACCCCCTCCTGAAATTTGGCGAGATGTACACTCACGTGCAAAAGAAACGTCCCCAAGTATTTTTCAACTACCAAACAACACTAACACGAATAGATATGCACGTTTCCTATGTATGACGAAGGTGTATGTAAAGCATGTCTGACATAAAGAAAGAGAACGTGGTAAACCTAACAGTGGTACAGGGAATGTTATCACATGGGGGTCTATTGTCCAGTATTCGAGCACAAGCCAAAACAAACAAATGACAAAACAGAGGTTGAAATTGGAAGGCAGATCGTCAATACCGCCCGTGCCCACCCCTTACATCGGTGCACGTAAATCTCCTGATCACGTGACTGGGGATCCGATGCAATTATGTCTGTAATGCCTGAGGCAGTGCATTTCTCGTCAATGGAGGGTGTGGAAGCTGTAGAATCCGACGTCCAAGATGGCTCCACAAGTGCTCTGTCGGAGACATGTCAGGGGATCTTCGTGGCCAAGGCTGCACGGGCATGTTGTTGACGTTGAGAAAGGCCGTTGTGACTAAAGCGGTGTGAGGTGTTCTATTGTCTTGCTGAAACAAGGTTGCTGGATATTGCTGGAGGAAAGGCAGGATATGGAGCCGCAGAACTTCATCAATATACCGACGGGCTGTCAGGCTGCCATTGATGATAACAAGGTCGGTCTTGGTGTTTCTACATGCCACCCCAAACCATCACATTCCCTCTACCATATGGTTCCGTTTCCTGAACGCAACAACGTGCCGTTCGTTCCCCACGCTGGTGGTAGACTCGTCTTCGGTCGTCAGTTCTGTTCGAATCAAATCTCGACGCTGAAAAGGTCCTGTTGCCGGTTCCGTTGCTGACACTGACGGACATTCCTGGTCAAAACCAATCTTCGACGTCGATATTCCGGCGGTAACGTCATGCCCCTCAACGGTCTATAGGCTCCGATTTCCATGTTGACGTTGTCGTCTGGACACTGTCCACCTGCTGACGCGATGACCAAGGCTAAGCACTGATGATGACGTCACGGCGAGGAATCTGTTGCTTGATGAAGCGTCCGTCTATAACGCACACTCCGGCACAGCGATGACCAACATAACATCACTGCCACAGGCTAATTTGCATATCACGTGACCGGACTTTTCTCTTGTTTGTAAACAAACGCGCATATTCATAATAAGAAGAGACTGGTCGTAGGCAATCTTTTCGGCGCGTTCTTCACAATGTTTTACATTGTTACATATATATTCTTCCACAACTACGACAGTAATGTTTATGACAGTACATATTTAGATATCAATCTGGTTGCATCGTTTGCTCTCTGTCGGCTTCGATGACAGCACGTGAAGCCGTACAACCTATGTAAACAAAGGATCGCTACGCAAATCGAAATAGTGTTACATGTTTTAGGATATTTAGTGAAACTAAACCATTCTATTTGCACAACCCAGGATTCTTCAAACCAGGTCGTGCGTTGCCCCCAGCTGCAGCATGCAATCGCTCTTTATCTCTTTTCTGCTGTTAATCGAGGCATGTTCTGTTGGTTTTTCAGATGATTGTGAATGCAAAGAACAGTTTCCAATGTATTTTCATACGGGTGAATTCCTGCACGTGCAGGAAATTTCACTGAATAAAGTCATTTTTCCCGCTTCTGGCATGTAACACGTGCATTTCTTTGGCGTGTCATACATTTGTGTGTTTGTTCAATGTGTTCCGAACTGTTTTTGGCCATATCCAGCAAATATAATATAAATTAAGTTTTGGGGACGTTTCTTTTGCACGTGAGTGTAGTCTAAGGTTTTAGTATTAGCTATATATTCCAACAATGTCATGGCGTGGGACACCAGAAATGGGCTTCCCACATTGCACTGGTGTGGGGAATCTAACCCGGGTTTTCAGCGCAACGAGCGAACGCTGTAACCATGCACGATACCACGATAGCGCCTACTCACTCAGTAAGTGTACACATAATGTGTCTGATTTTATCGACTCATTTAGCAATGTTCATGTCATACACAACAGTTGTCTGCTACAAAGAATCCAACACAGGGGCCTGTAACGCTAAAAACAGCCATCAAAGTATATACAGTCACTGACGGGGTCTTAGTATATAAAGACCGCCTCATTGGTGTAGTGGTTAGAGCGTCCGCCCGGAGAGCGGAAGGTCGCGGGTTCGATCATACGTCATACCAAAAGACGTTTAAATATATGGTACTTGTTGGTCCCTGTCTGGCGCTCGGCATTAATGGGTACAACAAGGACTGGTCGGCTCGGAGTCAGTATAATGTGTCTGAGTGGGGTATTCATGCTTCACTGCGGCATGGTATCTCAGTGGGCTAGCACTATAAAACCAGCTTAAGTCTGGGCTAGTACAAGCAGTCGCACATACACATACACACGCATGCACGTCGTCATATGAGCGAAATATTCTCAAGCGCGACGATAAACCCAATTTCACCTCACCTCTTAGTATATAAACTGTCACTGATGGGGTCTTAGTACTAAGACCCCGTCAGTGACAGCATGTACCTTGATGGCAGTTTTTAGCGTTACAAGCCCCTGTGGAATCCTGGACAGATAAATCAGTGGTTGACAACATGCTATCGGATAACTTTTGGATAATATTATTTGTTTTACTGAATATGCGCTTCCTAAATTCACGTAGAAAGAAAACGTGTACACACACATCAGATTAATCTCTTTTATAATACAATTTCCTTGACCTCCTAGCTGTCGACTTCTGGTATTGTAAGGAGGGACAATGGGAAACATAGTGTTTGTGGAATCTATTGGGTGAAGTCTTAAATCGATCTCCCAGCTGTTGCCCGAATTATGATGTGAGAGTCGTGATGTCCAACACCAAGGCTTATACGATACCGTCGCTGTTCGAACCATGAATTTGAAAAGGATCCCAGATAAATTTTATTTCTTGTACAGGTGCGTTCCCAATTTTCTAAAACAGAAAAACTCGGGACAACAATGTTTAAATGTTTTTGTAATTTATATTTACATGTTTTTGCAACGGGCTTGTAACACAACAAAAAATCCCGACAGTTAGCTGACATTAAATCGACATGAATACACCTGACACATATAGCTCACTCAGTTGTGTGGATGTCAGTTTGACACCGTTTTACACTAGTTAAGCACTGCAGTTATCTTTGTAGTAGTACATAAATGTTACGACCATGACAGGGACAGCGATACAAGCCAACACTTGCTGTACGATCTATTATACATACTCTGACGTCTATTCATACCGCCACTGAATAATTTGTAGTGACTGACTGTAGGCATGGAACAGAGGCCTCCGTTTCATTGTAAGCTGCACTGTGATATAGTCGACACTGATATAGTTGCACGTTAATCTGGCATGGCTGTCCTGTGCGATATACACGGACTCAATACAGTCATTATTCTGCTTATACGCGTGTGAATCAATCGTTTTGGTGGCAAGTATATTGTGTAGATAGCCTTAAGTGTGTTGGTCAGTGGCAGTCGCTCGGTGCATATGGTGTTATTGTAATTCTACCAGCAGTGTGAGTGAGCTAGAGCTGGGAGCTTAAATATGTATAGATTTTGTGCGCCGTGGCGTCATGTTGTGTATACATTTACAAAACATGGAACAATAGAAACACTTGTTTATCATTCAGACCGTGTATTTACTCACTCACTCATCCCATGACAGACATCTGAATGTTAAGATATACATACACACATTGCGACAATAGACAGCACGTTTACGGCTAGGTCAACGCAGCGCAGAACATCTGAAGCCAAAAAAGTATGTGCAGACATATACAGACTACCTGCTTATACATATAGTATACATAGTTATTGAATGATGAGAGACAGAGAGAGTGAGTTGAGTTTTACGCCGCTTTTAGCAATATTCAAGTAATATCGCGGCGGGGGACACCAGAAATGGGCTTCACACTTTGTACCCATGTGGGGAATCGAACCCGGGTCATCGGCGTGACGAGCGAACGCTTTAACCACTAGGCTACCACCACCACCCACCGCTTGATGCATTTGAAAACAATGTAGTATGAACGCATAAATGATCTTTTACGTCCCTTTGTCGACCACAGTTTTATTACAACGTTTTCTGAAACGCTGTTTCTCGTGTCTAAGTATGTATGAAACATCATCGGTCCAATTCAAGTGCATGCCTACTGATGCAGCGTATTTGTTGAACTACTGCAGTAGCTTTGCCAGTCGCGGGGGGGGGGGGGCAATGGCCCGTAATGCTGTAAAGACTGGGCGATATACTATTACATTCCCATGCAGTGACATATACATTATACACGGGATATATCTATCCCCATGCTCCACTGCACCGTTACACACAGTGATCTTCCACATCTGTCTAGACGCTGTACAGGCGCCATCTGACGTAGGCTGACGTCAGTCATGTACGCGATACGTCTATTTTTGAAACAATGGTGCTCCTTGTCAAGCAGCTAGGTTTACAGGTGCTGGGACAGGCATAGCTGACTTACAGTCATCATTCCACGGATGCTCCCAATCTATATCTGTACTTGCGACCCCTAATTGGAATCTGGACAACATAAATAACACACATTGTCAGCATACATACCATCGTACCTTTCAAAGGATCCTCCAGCCATAGGCAACAACGAAAATCTCTCCTTCGAAGTGCTAAAGTAGTTTTAAGCAGCATTAAATTCCAAGATAAAGCAAAAGTTACTTTTAACTAATGATCTTTAGAACAAACTTTAGCCTACAATATGAGCACCATTCACTGAAAGTAGTGATATACGTCACATGGGAATGTACTGGAGAAAGATATGGTGGCATTTGAAGTGATTATACTGCAAGATAATTATCCATTTACACACACCCTGTGACAATTATTTCTTATTCATCCGTGGATGTATATATTATATACTGGACTTTACCATTCTTATATTACCACTGATGTAAACTGAAAGGGGGAATGACATCACCAAATGACTATATCCTGATCAAAACACATACAATGAAATAAATATAAAATAACCACCCATGTACCGAAAACAGAACAATAAATATAATGAATACGTTATGCACTAATAATTCACGATATATAGCTGAATTTAGTTTCACGCCGCTTGTAGCAATATTCCAGCAAAATCACGGCGGGGACACCAGAAATGGGCTTCACACATTCTACCCATGTGGAGAATCGAACCCGGGTCTTCGGCGTGACAAGCCATTGAAGATTTAACCACTAGGCCACCCCCCACCGCCCAAACGGAAGCAGGAGACGTACGAGGATGCTGCTGGCTAATGTGAGTAAAATGGACAATGGACACACTGGACCATAGTATGTTATCACGCCCTAAATCTGAATTTGACCAAATCGTTGACCATTTTCCAACTGGCTCAAAGTATTCAACTATTTGTACAAATAAGGCCTTAGAGGTATAACAAATTCACTCAACAGCGTTGCTAGGATATCCACTTTCATTTGGGGTGCGTTACTGGCTTTGGACAATGACAATAATCATATTTAGGGCGTAGCAGTGTGCACGCCTTGACAAGACACCTCGATCGTCCCAAAATCCAACCGGGTGACATCTAATGGCGAGTGTATTTTACCGATGCGTTTCGGATACCCTATTTATACGGACTAGAAGATAAGTGTCGGTAGACATGTCGGCTACACTGACTCAGTGAAAGCTACTGATGAAATCGATTCCCCATTAACTCCATGTCTCACCGTGACACCGGTACACTGCATGGTGGTGCTCTGGATTCCACGCCCCATATGAAAGGTGTGTTTTGGCGACACCAACCGAGAGTAGGCGATATGGTATAACCAACAACAGATAACAGGAATCGCGGTGACCTAGTTTCGATTATGACTGAATGATATAGACACAAAATTATTTGTTCTCGAACTGACCCATCGTTGTCAATTAATTATGTTTTTTTATGAATCTGTAAATCTTTTCCGAAAATACAATTTTGTACATATCGTGGAGTTGTTATCGCATTTAGTTGCTGACTTACCAACGCCAGTGAGTGAATATGGTTTTGCGCCGCCTTAAGCATTGTCATGGGGGCGGTGATGTCACCTCATGATCTACGTAAGTGATATTGTGGGGATATATCATATATACAAAGAACTAATACAAAACTTATGGTTAAAATTAGAAATAATCTTAATTAATTTCCGTTCTTTTACTCCGATACAATACCATATAGTTTGATTTTAAACTACATATTTGGGACGTTCAGTCAAATCAACCCAGAAGTCTTCACAGGACATTTAGAACAATAATCTCGTTACCGACGCCAAAACGCAGCCGCTATAATACCTCCAGAACCAACAGACGCTGCGATGAGTCTGACTAGAAACTCTCCTCCCTCACGCTCCATCGATCACTGGTGTTTGTTTTGGCGCACTTTTCCTCATCTGCCCAGACTTGCAACATCCCTGATTTCATTCCGTAACTATGGTTATTGCACCAATCCGAGATGGCTTCTCGTAGCTGTATCGGGTATAAGAGACCTCAGCACTACTGACAAAAGTATGGCGACCAAATTAAGTTTTGACATTCAAACCCTCAATTTTAGCCATTTACTTATCATTAAACACATATAACTGTATCATTATTGATAAAACGATGTATTGATTGGATTTGATTTTGAATGCTATCCCAGTTACATACCGGGATGTCCGCTTGATGCACTGGGGGAAACATTGCGTGGTCGGGGTCCAACAAATCACCAGTTTGATGAAACAGAGAGACTTCGGGGCAATGCCGACAAAGCTAAACATGTTCTGAGCAGATATAGGATTAGGACATTTGGATTTGAATCTGATCAGTACTTCAATACGCACGCTTCAATGTGCGCATTTTCGTAAGGTAATGCAGGGATCACTATAATAGCTTTCAGACTATGTACGCGAGTCCGGCTCAGTATGGAATGCTTATCACCTTACACAATGTATGTAGTTCGACAACACTCACAGACCGGAGATGTCTACTTTTGTAGTTTTCCTATCTGTATCGCAAAGTTACAGTCTGAAAACCACCTTTGACCATTCTGAGACGTAATTATCTATTAGACGCGACTATTGCATACATATTTGCTTTGTTTGTTTAATGCGAATGAACCATAAGAAGTACACGTATCCCATCCGGTAAGGCAATACACTATACAAAATATAGCACAGGTGTAAGGGAGATAACTCACATAACAAAGACCTGCGCACGAATATTGCCAGCTTGGTGATACCGTTGATAGATGTTCTCCTCTGCTCGACCCGTAGAATCGAATTTACACACAACAAGTAGTGTTTCGATCACTGAATAACCTATTGTTAAAACTGTTCTTGTTTAGAAGATATTCAAAAGAGACATTGTCATCTTGTCAGTGTAACTGTTACGTCACAGATACCCAGCTACGGATTTGTATACAACTTGTCAGTGCTCCAAGTTCAAGGTTTCGAGGTTGTATACACTGACTAGGAAGGCAAGAGTAGATATTTTCACATAGGATAGGTCCAACTTGGTGAGATGTTCCGCCCTCACTACTCCTATTGTCATGGAGTAGTCTACCACCGAGACGCTGTCATGGAATGACGTATGGCAAAGTTTCAAAATACTTTGATCTCTCAAGAATTCGATGGAATTCCACAACAGAAAGTTCTTGAAAAGACAGATCAATATGTTTCCAAAGCTGCCGAACTGAATGTCCTACCGTATGCAACGATTTTGATGTTCTAGCTACATTTTGCAAAAGATCTTGAATATGTAAATTTACAAGGAGTAGAATTTTTACAAGAACTTCATTAGGAAGATCACTCAGTCTAAAATATAAGTACACAAAATTAGTTTTGCAATAGTGCATGGTATTGTTCTATGTCACAGTTATTACCAACAAAAGTTCCATAGAAATTAAGAACCAAAATGTACTATCTCCCAACTGACATTAAAAAGCATCTACTTTGCAGGAAAATGTATTTGGCCAAGTAAAACTGGGAATCTGGCCCAAGTTAAGGCTTGACTGCTAATATACATTACCAAAAGGGATATGGGATTATTCTATTTGATGAAATTATTCAAAATGTACTCACTTTTAACATGTGACTTCCATCTACGTGCGATTTCCAGAATGTTCTAACTCCTTATCACGTGACCAAAGGAAGCTATATGATTGGCTATGGATTAAGAATAGTTTGGAACTGAGATTAAATATTAAATTTGGAGATAAGACAATGATGAATGGCAAAAACGTGTTTCTCGTAATGGTATTACTGTATAACTGCACAAGGACATATTAGAACAAATGGTCCAAAAAGAGAATATGAACCTAACTCATTTTTGACCAAAATTGGAGATAGAACAACGTGGTTCTGAGGGCACGCGAAGTCCATTTCTTAGTAAACTGTCCTTATTATTCCGATCTTCGGTATGATTTGTTTCAAAAAGCTAGTATTTTACACCCAAACTTAGCTCAGTTATCAAACACTGAACAAGCTGCATTCCTCTTATAACAAACCGAAAATATTGTTAATCCACTGGCCGCTTTAGTTAGCTGTATGTATCGGAGTAAACTATCATCCCAAAAACATTGATCAAACATATTTTTTTCTCCTAGTTTTTTCAAATGTGTGGTACTCCTTTAATGTCTTAATCTTATATTTTATACATGTTATGCACATATTGTCTAGTGTGTCACATTGGCCATCTGGCCTGGTGTTTGTATATTCTGTGTTAATTTACCACTGTCATTTGATATGTACATTCATTTGACACAAAATAAACTATTTTGTCTGCCTGTTAATAACTTGGGGATAATAGTCCTGAAAATGGACCTCAGGGTTCCAATTCAACCCCAAATTCAAATGATACTACCGTTACAGCACCAAACTATAATGTGTTCAACTGAAATGTGTAAAAGAAATGTACATTACTGCACAGCAACATGTCCAGCGAAGTTTTGCAAGCTTGACTTTAAACTGTGCATGCGCCCCTTCATATAGACCCTGAAACCAACATATCCAAGAAAGCCCATGCAAGTCTAGATTATGTGGCAAGTCTAGATTTCCACATTTTCTGAAAATGAAGAAAGTATCGGGGTTGGTGTTCATTATTTCTTTTAATTATGAACTTGTTTTTTTCTGGAGACTATGTTCATTTCAGAGACAAGTTGTTAGTTTGGCCCCTCCTAAACCCCCGCTAACGTAAAGCGTTTGATCCACGACAATGGGTCAGTTATTTCTTCAGCGGGCGAATCCACATTTAGACTGCTGAAATGTGTACCGTTATTATCGGCTGCTGGTCTTTCGGCGGGGATTCAGTGACATGCAACCCAATTTAATATTAGTGTTTGTGTATGTTGTTAGTGAGTTGATATTAATGCATCGTTTGAAATACCTGCCTGCCCGACCGCCCGGGACGGGTTATTTTCAACACGGACTGCCAGATTCTCAAATTCACCTGCTCGACGGTCGGGTTAAAATTTAGAAATGTACATGTATATGATTTAGATATGTACATGTATATGAAGATATTTTGTGGGCAGGTACGGTTTGGTCAGGGCTGGCGAGTTTTACATCTAACCAGCCCTGTGGTCTGGCTGAATTTTTGGGAAGCTTCATACCCTGGTTAATGGTTATTGATTGTGTGTGTTTTTGTGTGGGCGCGCGCGCGTGCGTGAGTGCGTCTGCGGGGGTTGTATCCGAATATTTATTTGGTTCTGGAAATACGAGATCCCTTCGACTTTTGTTAAAACTCCTTTTTGGTTCAGAGATTCAATGTCACTATTGAAAACCTGTTCTATTATGGTAATTATAGTTGTATTTGGTAACGGTGTAAATTTTCTTAGTCATATTGAAATGATACTTGCAATCTATAACACAAACACAGCAATATATACATTGATAATAACAAAGCAAGCTAAAGGTGATTTCAACACCTGACTGCTGCAACCATTTGACATGGAACTCATTTATACACCCGCGTGCTGCATTTGTAACGGTGTAAACGATTGAAATGATGTCCCTGGGAGCAATCTAGACACCGATCATGGAACTCATTTTATACACCCGCGTGCTGGGAATGTGTCCCTGGGAGATCTAGACACCGATCTGGGATGTCATGGGGTCGCTAAGGCAGTTGGGAAGATAATTCATTTTTTAATATACACGCAAAAAAGCAGAGAGAGAGAGAGAGAGAGAGAGAGAGAGAGAGAGAGAGAGAGAGAGAGAGGAGTTGAGAGAGAGAGAGGACGGAGAGAGAGAAGGGTTGGAGAGAGGACAAGAAGAGGTAGACGTGTTTTTAAACTGTAAAACAGCCAGACCATTTTCTCAAAAAGTTTTCATTATCTTCACCGAATATATACTTTTCAACATTATTATGAAGTTTTAACATTTTTAGGAGATGGTTAAAATTTTAATTGTTTAAGCATGCATTTACATTTGTAGATGTATTTTTTCATGATAGTGCATAGGTTGTTGACAAGAATGCTTTCATTGGGGTCACCCAGAAGACATGAAGGGAGACTGAAATCAATACTACGACTGGTAACGGTGTAAATGCTTTTGAAAATGTCTCAAGCACGACGTTAAACCCAATCTCAGCTCACCACCTCATGGCCCCCCCAGCAAAAAAAAGAAGAAATAGAACAAAATTAGAGTTTAGTATCGTAAACCTGAAACTTAACTAATGCTATGAACACTATACAGTAGAATCCCATGTTTTTTCAAAGTTTGTATTATTATAATAAATTTGTTATCGTTATACTGTACCTAGTTTCCATAACATTTTGTCGGGGTATGCTAACTTGAGGGAAAAAAACAACAAAAACATACGCTGCGAACAGGATTCGAACCTGCGCGGGAATAACCCATTGGATTTCAAGTCCAACGCCTTAACCACTCGGCCATCGCAGCTCATGTTATACGAGAGGGAAATAATCCATTAAATTAGCAGCACCCACGAGTACGCAGGACTGGTTAAACAAGTCCGAGCTATATTCGCCCATTTGGAACCCCTCGGGTATTTTCGCAACACGTTGTGTCGCGTTAAACTCAGGACTCGGGTCTGTGCGTTGTGTAAAAACCATTCGGTTGTCATTATTCGTAAGCACTCGGAACTTCCGTAATGTAAGAGAAGTACACTGCTAACTGGTTGTACTGTTGATATGCGCGGTTAAATAGGCGTTTCGATGACGGTGTGAAGGAGCCCAGTCAACGCAACATGCCTTGGCTGAAAATGAAGGCCGTAAACCTAACACTTAAAAATTGCAAGACATATATATGAAGTCTAGTTCTTTTATGAACCAAAATAAGTTTCAGCTTGTATACTATTCGCATGAATTTTCCGAAAATTCCCTGTGCAACTGACTTGGCAGCAGTCTCAATCAACAATTTGTGGTTGCGGAGGCTAAAGGTGTTACCAGTTTAAGACTAAGGACAGCCTCTCACAGGCCAGAAATCTATTCGTGAATCGTGTCAACTATGGCGCAAATATGAATACTAATTATTCTTATTCATTTCCAATCAAGCTGCTTTCACCATTGTGATATATCCAATTTATTCTCCTCATATATACCTGATCAGTCCAACTGAAAGGAAATGAAGGACAATGATTAAATTGAACATGCACAGGAAACTATGCTTACACCATCCAGCGCTAGATATGGGAACTCACGTTAAAACAGCGTAATTAGTAGTCTTTGTTATACTCAATAAAAACCCATTACCAATTTAATACTTATACTATAAAAAATTGTCTGTCAATCCAAGTATTGTTGTACACGTTTACCGCACCTTCACTGAAACCAGCTGAAACGGAGGAAAAATTAATGTGGCTTAATTTAACGACTACGTTTAATTAAATTATAGCGAATTAAAATATTTTAAGTTATCACAATAAAGTTCATCATAATTATAATTGAGATGCACTCTTCACCTTCGAGGTTTAATGATAGCTACAAATACATACATGTACTGTATGTGTCATATTTACAAAGTGAATCATTGTTTCGCATATGATACGTCATTAAGAAATAATAATTAGTTGTCCTTTTCTAGTAAATCTTGAAAGACTGACACGTATTCTTGCTATGCATTTGTTATCTGATTAAATATTTAAAAATTACTTGTTGGTGATGTAATTACACGTTGGTGATGTAGAGAAAAATACCTTTATCATCAAACCTTTGTCACAAAAATCAACTCTACAGTACATTTCTCACATTGACGATTCATGGACGAGAGAGGTAACTCATTATACCGAATAAATTCAGTCACCAAGGGAAAGCTAATGTTTATAATATAACGGTAATCTGGATCTCAGCAAAGCAACCAGAAGAATGCTGAGCCTGTTTGCGTCAGTAGGTTTCGATCCGTCTGACAATCTACGACATGTGACCTTGTCACTCTGCCAAGGGCCTCAAGATCGATTAGATGCAGTGGAGATTGGGACTTATGGTCCGTCTAAATTTGATTGCTGTGAAATATCTGAAGAATTAAACAAAACAGTCTTCAAATGGCCGTATATCTTTGGGTAAACGAAATGTGCCGCAAAATAAATGATTGCCATAACATTCTGGCTTTGAGGAAGGCCGGCGGATGTGATTTCTAAAGCGCCACCTAGCGGAAGTAAACTGAACATGCGCGGAAGTGAGAAATGGATATCGTACTGAAACCCACAGGAAAAATGTCTTGAAATATGCTTTATAATGATAATTTGCAATGTAGAGTTTGTAATAACCTTACATGGGATTCCACAAATGAACACTAGGTAAGACTGTTTCTTAATATCTGTTCATAATGTGGATAATCTTGGTTCAGAGTTTGACAGCAAGTGTCATCGTCTGATTCAATCATTCGTGTTTTGTTTTCTGAGGTGAGGAGGCGGGGTCATTTCATTAAATATTTCACCTTACTTCATCATACTTCGTCAAAATTGAAACCAGAAATAATATATCGACACGAATTCATTTTATCGTTCAAACCAAATGAGGGAATGGGTTTGTAATGAGTACATTCCGACAAACCAATTTCCTGCTTCTGAGAGTGAGACTGAGAGTGCCAAATTGGTAAATGCATCATGCATCATCTATGGCAGTCTTTACACAACAGGATTGAAACGATTTGCGATACACTTATGATATTAAAGTGAATTGTCCATATATGCATTTTGTTCTTAAGAGGTATAAAATTACTAATAATGGATTGAATTCAGTCGGTGTGGGCTTGCTGTATTTCCTTGTATTGAAAATCACTTGTCGAATTGACTCTAACCACATAGTCAACTCTTGTAACTTAAACAAAGGTTAAAATGGTAAACTAAAGCTGCCTGCTTCCAACTGATGCTGTCTTTTGTAGTCATTATTCGTAATACTGTTAATCAGTTTGGAATAAATGTTTGGAATCAAGCTACAATTTATTGGTCAGCTGAATCCCTTTATACAGACAATCTGATCTGTTTGATAGGAAGTGCACTGCTATGTAAACACATTACAAGTGATGTATAACAGAGTTTCCTCTGGCTTTCCATGAAGTATCACTAGATTGTGTTACCAAGTCTATGGTCTACTGATGTGTGAGCATGAAAACAAACTTGTTTACATTTTGTCCTTCTGATAATTGATTTTTATGATACACTTAAAAGAATAAGACTTATTTAATACAGCATTTTTGTACCAATTGAAATGCTGCCATATACTTGTATTGGAAAATGTTACCAGCACTGGGTGTAACCTGACAATAAAACTTACCTGCACTGGTGCAGCCTGGATATTACAAAATCCATCTCTGTCATTGAGCTCTGACGGCTGCAAGTGATAAGCTCCTGTACATACTCACACAGATCTGAATATTCCAGAATTTCATGCAATGTACATTAAACAATAAATTAATCCTTTTAAATATTCATCAATCCTTTTAAAAGATTTCTTTCCATGGCTGTTTACCTGTGCAGTTATATATGGTTATTTGAAGGGAATAGACTGGAATGACACAGTTTGGAATGGATAATTTTGAAATAGTATATTCTTTGGCTGGGCTGCTTGAATTGCCATGTAATGAGAGTTGGATGTACCCTTTATTATCTATTATCTGTTAAACAATACTGCATGTACACAATACTGCATGTAATTGTATGTATTGTATTTTTTAGGAAGTTTTGTTATTGATAGAAGTTTTGACACTGAAGAATCCACAATTCACTGTGTTGATTTGTTATTCCTCAGTCACAACAAAATATGTGGATCATGGATTATAATTCCAGATTCTCTTGGTTATGATTCTTAGTTTGTCAGAACAATTTGTCTTCATGGGTGCCACCAAAGTGGTAAATGTGTGGGACCTGCACCACCATGGCGTTCTTTCCATAATACTAATAGCTGACGTGTAGTGATGTAACAGCTAAACCCTTTAAAGTAGCATTAACACCAACTCACTCATTGACATGATTGACATTTAGATACTGATGAAAATACCTCCTGGCTATAACACAAGCAATGTGATTTTGTCCTCTTGCATGTATTTCACTATATTAGTATCATAGTACTGCACAGTGTTGTTAGTCAGGTTTGTAGTTTAGGATGTATTTTCTTTTAGTTAAAAAGTCCAGTATTAGACAGAAAACTAATTTCAGGCAAGTGAATTTGTTCAAAATTGCCTCTGTTCACCCAGCAGAAAATGGGTATCCATCTACCCGATGAGATAAGTCAACTTTCTAGTGCCTCACAGGCAGCTTGGGCTATCCTAAGTAATAATAATCAGATTCTGATAACAGCATCCATTGAGCAACTAGTCAGATGGATACTAGGCACTATATAAATGAATTATAATTATTATTATTATCTTAAGTTTAGAATGATTTGGCAAGTGTAGATTGCTTCAGCTCTGTTTTCTGAAATATAGAATTGTTTGGGGTCCTTTTGATATTATTTTTATGTATATGTTTTGAGAAATATGTTTTCAAATATGATACCTTTATTTCTGGGACTAAGTGTCAGTCTTACAGTACACGAAAACAGACGAACACCCACACTCAAATAATTTGATTATTAAAACTAGAACAGTCTTGTTTTGTTTTTTTGAATCTTGTGTCCGGGAAGTGATGGTGTTCATTCTGAGTAAATATGTAACAGTTAGAGCTGTTGTTTATTGTCTTGAACTGTAAACCCTTGAAAAGTTGATTTTGCTGAATGTTCAGTTTGCCTACCTGTTTGTGTTAAACTCCTCACCCCCCAAATATATATAGTATTACCGATGAGATTTTTATCATAGATCAAAGTTTTGAACAGCTCCTTAAGGAGATCTGTTGGTTTCATTTGCTAATCACTACACAGCTTGAAATGTCTTACGTGGGTGAGATGTAACAACTTTATGTACTTGTAGCTCCCATCTGAAGTGGTGGAAAATTGTAGATTAAAAGTCAGATGTTCTGCGTTTTCAAAGTAATATTTTAGGTTCCAGCAATTTGTCAAGTACATAGGTGTTCAGCAAATAACTGAAGGAAAAAAATAAAGGATCTCATCTATCTTTGAGAATGATATCTAAATGACTTAACTTGATTGGAAGTATGCCCTAACGTTGCCAGACAGTTGTGAGAGCATATGGGGGACATACTCAATACTGACTTTCTTTATTTAAACTGAAAACAGTCAATCAAGTCTGTTATGTTTGACGTGATTGAAATCTGAAATTTTACGGATCCCTTATTTTTTTCTCAGTATATTTTAGAGTTTTTATGAAGTTTTATTGTTTGTTTGTTTTTAACTTGTTTAATGCCTTCCTCAGCAGTATTCCAGGTTTGTAACAATAGTCTGTAAACAAAACCGCCATGAGGGAGGGGGAGTTGCGATGTTTTCTGTTGGAAGTTATTGTTTCATTTGATTAAGTTCAATGATTTGATTTTCTTTATAGGACTAATTCCAGTTCCTGAGGCTGAAAGCTTAGATTGTATTGTCTTCTTTGATTGGCATTCTAGAAGTTGAGGAGATGAAAAATGAGGACAGTTTTATGGATATGCAACTTCTTTATTCGGTATAGGCGACGTTTCGAGACTGTATTATATTAGACTTGTCAGAGTATGGATTAGTGGTGTTCCGATTAATTGAAATAATCGAAGATTGGTCGAATTGATCAAACGACCAAGCAATCGATCACATTTCCTCATAATTGAACACAAACGATTTTGGAACTACTGTTTCAATCTTTGAAACACTTGACGATGGAACATATTTTCGAAGTTGTCAGGGCCTGAAAACGTGTTTAATTCTTAGAAAACTCACTTCACTGACTGAAAAGTAATGACTGAATATTTCTTGAAGACTCGAGGAAGTTTATATTCATGATATATTAGTCATCACTTTAAAGTAGCAAGTTGCATCATGTTATACTTATCTGCTTTAACAACCTGAATAAGAAAATCTGAAAAAATGACGTTAACTAAATATTTTCGATGATTGCTCGATGGTGATGAAGCAGTCATCAACTGTGAGATTTCAACCGATTCCCAACACTAGTATGGATGTAACAGTTGCTATGGAGTGTCAGACTATTTGTAGTGTTTGTGACATGTAATGCCTCGTTTGGGTGGCACTATTCAGAAATTTATTGACCTTCCTGTTAAACTGTTACTTATTTTCACTGTGGAGAAAGAAATTGTTGTGTGAAAAGAAATTCCTCTTCCTCAGCTGAACACTGTTTTCAAGATAGGCAGTCAGAACCACTAGACTAGTTAGAGATGTTTTTGTCATAATCAATAGCCAATTGTTTTCGTTGTTATTTAATATAAGTAGGCAGTATATTATTTGTTATTTTATGTTCAGCTCATTATTTTATAGGTGTGTTGTTAGTGTAACTTTCTATTTAATATTGTAATTTTCTTCTTTGCAGAAGAAATTGAACCATGAGTTTTATGAAGAAGCTTGTGGGGCAGAAGTTGATGTCGGACTCTGCCCGGCAATCTCATGTTCAGGACAATGCTCTTGGACTCATGCATTTACGCAAATTGTTTGCGGAATTCCGTCATCCTACGGCCAAAGCTACTCAGAAGGACCAAGAGGACAAACTGTATAACATGCTGCCTCTATTCTGCAAGGTGAGATACAAGACTCAGTATGGAATGAATCCTTGTCCTGTCCTAATGTAGTGTTCAGTCTAGTGACTGGAAACGTAGTTTACTTCTTGGAATAAACATATATGAAGCCCATTTCTGGTGTCCCCTGCTGTGATATTGCTGGAAAATTGCTAAAAGCAGCGGATAACCAAACTCACTTACTCACTCACTCTTTGGGATAAGCAATAAATCTGATACAATGCTAGGTTATAGTGAAAGCATAGCTGTCATCATCTCACTGCCATTCATGTGTCATGATTTCAATGAGGTATTCAACAAAGTGCATGATTTGTCATATTGCTTTCTTTTCCTGTAATTTCTTTTTGAAAAGGAAAATGTTTTTAGATTTTAAGACTCTATGTTCATTGCACTCTAACTTGAAGTCATCATTCATTAGCATGAAGATTGTCTTGTAACCATGGTGACATGCATACACATTGATCTTTTTCGGATGGAATCATACCAGCAAATTGATCACGTCTAAAGTTAATGTTATAAGTACATATTACATTTATGACAGGAGTTGCTGTTAAAATTCTAAATAGACCTGTTGATGCACATAGGAGATATTTCTTGCACAGTGAGTGTAATGATGTGACTATGTTGAAGCACCATGCTCCAAAGATCAAAGTTAGTGTTAGAATGTGCAGAATGCTTGCAACACAATGTTGTTGGGTGTTCCATGCTCATTTAGCTTCTTGAAACACAGCCATTGTTTGGTCATGCTTCTATTTTGGGAGGAATTATATATTGTTCAACTTTTCTTCCTTCCTGGATGTTGTTATAGTTTATTATAGTTAAAAACAGAGTTCAATTTATTATTTGTGTTAATATAAACATAAACAGATGGTGTACATTAGGACATCAACGGATGCAATAGGATATGTATCACAAATAATGGGTAATGAATATGAATATATATTCATGAATACAATATCGAGTCAGCAGTAGATGTATTATTTATCTTATCCAACAAAACAATAACAAATAAATTATTTGTCATGGTGTGACCATATAGTCAGTGTTTATTTTTCACTACAACATAACAGCTAATAATCTAATGGTTTGGTTGACCGGAGCTCAACTGGCCTTGGCAAGTGGCACAAGTTATGCCACTTCATGGCTTGGTTTTTTCCCTACTTGCACATCTCGCTTCGATAGATAAGAGACATGTTCAAGTAAAAACTCTCTTTCTTTAAAAAAATTAATTGACAAATACTGAATTGAATTCACGAAGGGATACAATTTGATTCAGCTAATACACAAGTGTGTTTTAACAACCTTAGTGTGCATGTGTGTAAATCTGTCGAGGGTGCTAAGGGTTCTATACCTCCATAAACCCAAGAACATATTGAATCAAAGACTGTATATTTTGTCATAAATGCAGAAAGAGTCTTTAGACAACAGTACAAGATCATGATCACCCAATCACAAAACAGTAGTTAAGTCTTATGTTATTTTTTCGGTATGTGGAAAGGTAACACCCAAAAATGCATATTTATCCATTGAATTGCTTTTATTCTAATTTTTCGCTAATTATACTCATTGCAATTGACACCAAACCAGTCATGGAGACGGCACATGACATTTGGTTATGTTGTCAAACCAGATGGTTTCATCAAATATTGATAAATACACACACAGCCTGTAGTGTTTTGTGACAAATACACGTATTGTGGATTTATTTTCACAAGATTTTAGTCTTAGGATGCCATGTATGTGTCTTGGAATAACTTCATCTTGCAAAACTGAGTAGATGATTCTTTGGAGTAAGGACTTGAGTCAGAGACTATGTTCGTTAGGGGTGACTATTGAAGGGGAAACAACTATTGCAATAGCCATAGTCTATTGAGACCAACTATTGCACTTCTATTGCAATAGGGTTTTTTTCTCCTTGAATTTTCTCATTTGAAGTCATTTCCCAAATGAATGTATAGTTTATGTGAAATAAAAACAAGTTGAAGTAGTTTCAGTCTCTTTTAATAACTGACAAGAAACTTGAAATCCAGATAAATATAAATAAACAGTTCAAAACATAAACATATTGTTATTAACAATTTCAAACTCTGAGTCGCATGACATGTTTGCCACCATGTTTGTTTTTATGAGGTAACAGGGGCGGATAACTCTAAATCAAAGTGAACGAAGCTGGTACTTCCTGTATTTTGCGCTACGCATTTATCAACAGAAGTCAATTACTAATCTATCAATAGTCACACATACTATCGATGCATTGATAGTTTTTCGTTTCTACCATGGATTACAGGGGTGGAAATAACCCATTGCCAGACGTCTGAGTCCAGTGTTTTTTTCTGTCGGGCAAGCAAATTAGTATATCACACTGTACCGATGTCCACTTGACTTTCCAATGTTAATTATGTTGTTTATTTTCAAAATCAACAAGAAAACTGCTGGTATAGTGGAAAAATTATCAGGGCAAGTGATTTTACATGTGCCACTGTACCGGAGTACACTAGCAATTTTAAAGTTATTTCCACCCCTGGATTAGATGTTTGATAGGTATTTAGAAGTTGGTAAGGTAATACAAGACACTTGATATGGATGTGCAACTTCTTTATCATTTACACATAACGTTTCTGGTCTAATACTTGCCCCTTCATCAGGTGAAGGGGCAAGTATTAGCCCAGAAACGTCGTGTGTAAATAATAAAGAAGTTGCACATCCATATCAAGTGTCTTGTATTACCTTGGATTAATTGTAATCGGAGACTCAACAATTGCAATCCATCGATAGTTTGCATTGTTACAGCCCTAATGTTCGTTGTATAACATGTATATGTCAAGGTAGAGACTGCGATCTGGTAGAATCGGAGATTCTACCAGTAGAGATGGCGATCGGAGTTTCTACCAGTAGAGATGGCGATCGGAGTTTCTACCAGTAGAGACTTCGATCGGAGTCTCTACTGGTAGAATCTCGATCCTACTAGTAGAGATTGTAATCGTAGTCTCTACTGGTTGAATCGGAGATTCTACCAGTACATTTTCCAATTCAACTGGTAGAAACTCCGATCCTACTAGTAGAGGCTGCAATCGTCTTCAACTGATAGAAACTCCGAGTGATCTGTGGGTAAACAACAAAGACACTTTTTCTGAACAGTACTATGCATTTTATTCAGATATAACACTAGACTGTTTCCACTTCTACAGATATATTAAGGACTAAAAATACAAATGTGACTTGAGAGATCATATTACAATATATATGTCAGGGTAGAGACTGCGATCGGAGTCTCTACCAGTAGAAACTGCGATCGGAGTCTCTACTGGTAGAATCTCCGATCCTACAATCTCCGATCCTCCGATTGCAATCGTAGTCTCTACTGGTTGAATCGGAGATTCTACCAGTACATTTTCCAATTCAACTGGTAGAAACTCCGATCCTACTAGTAGAGGCTGCAATCATCTTCAACTGGTAGAAACTCCGAGTGATCTGTGGGTAAACAACAAAGACACTTTTTCTGAACAGTACTATGCATTTTATTCAGATATAACACGAGACTGTTTCCACTTCTACAGATATATTAAGGACTAAAAATACAAATGTGACTTGAGAGATCATATTACAATATATACATATATTACAAAACTGATTACAAGCAAGATCAATTGCATAATCAGTGTTTGCCCTAGGCATAAACATTTAGAAGTCATCATGAGAGGGAGTCATGGACATGTTTTTGGGAGTCAACTTCTTTCATCAAGAGATCAACTGGTATCAGGGTCGAAATACCCCATTTATTAGTGTGCCATGGCACGGTGATTATTGAAATGGCACGGCTAAAAAATGTTCTCGGTGCCCTTTTCACACGCCTGATTTTTCAGAGACATAACTCACATTTAGTCATTTAATCCCCAAAACAATTATTTTTTTTCCAAATTAAATAATACCATACATATGTGAATGCTTATAAACCCATTTCTTTATTTAACAAATTTCAAATGATCATTAAACAAGCATGTTTGCTTATTGTAACACTGCTCCAGGAAATACAGAATTGGTTTGTTGTTATAAGCTATAGGTGTATTGGCATGTCGGCATTTTGGGAGGATAGGTGTAGGGCAATTCCCCACCAGGTCATTACCCCATCTGCCATATCCCCACCTGGTCATTTCCCCACCTCTTTGGAAAGCAGTGTTTTTATAACAATTACTGATCATAAGTTTTGAAATACATCTGAATGAACTTCCTACTTTTAACTGAGACTTTGATAACAAACATTTAACACCTCACTGTAAACAATATCACTGTATTTACATCATGAGACCAAGCTGCCAAATTTGGACTCCACTCAAAAAACAATAACAAAATACCTTACTCCAAAACAGACTTAACAAATAAAGTTAACAAGATAACAATGAATAAGTTCAATTATAACTGGAAAATAATAGGAAAACATTATCCCCACTTATTATACTTGCTTGCATAAGCTTGCACTTGCTTGCATAGGTTATTCCATATAATTGTAGTCTCTACCAGTAGAGACTACGATCGCAATCTCTACTAGTAGGATCGGAGATTCTACCAGTAGAGACTCCGATCGCATAGGTTATTCCATATAATCGTAGTCTCTACCAGTAGAGACTACGATCGCAATCTCTACTAGTAGGATCGGAGATTCTACCAGATCGCAGTCTCTACCCTGACATATACATATATGCATCGGAGATTCTACCAGATCGCAGTCTCTACCCTGACATATACATATATTACAAAACTGATTACAAGCAAGATCAATTGCATAATCAGTGTTTGCCCTAGGCATAAAAATTTAGGAGTCATCATGACTCCCTGGTGTCATGAGAGGGAGTCATTGACATGTTTTTGGGAGTCAACTTCTTTCATCAAGAGATCAACTGTTATTGTTTAATAACAACAGGTCCAAGTAAGGCAGGTCAGGTATTTAATCAGCACTGGCAAATAATAGGAAAACATTATCCCCACTTATTATACTTGCTTGCATAAGCTTGCACTTGCTTGCATAGGTTATTCCATATAATCGTAGTCTCTACCAGTAGAGACTACGATTGCAATCTCTACTAGTAGGATTGCAATCTCTACTAGTAGAGACTCCGATCGCAATCTCTACTAGTAGAGACTCCGATAGCAATCTCTTCTGGTAGAATCTGCGATTCTACCAGATCGCAGTCTCTACCCTGACATATATGTTACAGTGAATATGTAAGACCAGGGATTATGTATAACCTTGAGATTTTCAGTGATTATGTATAATGTCTGATTCACTCAGGGATTACATGTAATCAGTGAAATTTTCAGGAATTATACATAATCACTGAAAATTAGACTAGAATTTCAGACATATTCTTTGAACTCACTACTTGTGTAGTTTGAGGTATATTTCTTCCAAAAGGGTGTGGAATTAGACCTTATAATTTGTATTAAGCAGGATAGTGACGTTTCTTTGCTACAATGGTATTCTTTATTCAACATAATAGATTTATGCATATTTGATGTAAATAAAGAAATGTATGATGGACATGTTTGGAGTACATCAATTCAGTTTTCATTTTGACAGGATAATGATGAGTGGCACCTTGAAATACACTTAACACCAACCTTGCAGCACTTGCATCTAATTGTCTGGCACCTCTTGACACCAGCACACATTGCACTTAACAAAGCCTTGTCCACCACAGGTTGACCCAAACTGGACTGCTTAGCGTAAGGAGGCCAGTTTTTCAGTAGACCTATCCTCTAAGGTGTAGAGAGCTGTGGCGCATGCATCAAATTGATTCCGTGAATATTTTCCAGATAAAACGCCAGTAAAATGTCAGTAATCACACCAATCAGGGGTTGGGGGGTTGGGGTTCAGCTCTGGAACTGTACGTTGTCACCAACTTGAACTTCAGACAGAACAGGGTCTACTGGTCTCTTCCTCTGGATACCGATCAGCTCAGCTAGCTATTGATGCATTGTTGCCCTCAAATGGGTCAATCTCAAATTCTCTCAGTAAGAAGGAATTTGTAATACAGTTACCATAATTATGAAAGAAACAAACATATTTCCTCCTTGCTTAATTGTCTGTATAAAAAGTGATATAGCTTGGTTCCAGAAACTTGCCTATCGGTACTTGCATGGCCATTTTCCTTAGAGTTTAGTATTATCATATGACTACTGTAAGCTGGGTTTACTAGGCGAACATTTACTAGAATCTGGCTTTAGTTAATGACTAAATTCCCTGGCTGTTGTACAATGCCACCTTCTAGATTGTCTCAGATGCCTGTGACAATCTAGAGAGACCAGTTGTTTTCTCCCCAAATCCAGTTACTTTAGGCAAGCCACAAGTTTGTATTCACAACTAGTACGATTTGACCAATGGCATCTTATCCCGATCCGTATTTCTGATCTGTAGTATTATTGTTAATGTCGTAATTGGATCATAGAAAAAAATTTAAATAAGAAACATATTTTTTTGGACTGGCAAATTATCGTCATTGGGGTGCTTTTTTCAATTTTTTTTAGTCCACGTGACGGGGGATTTTCAGGAATCATTTAGGGGTCCTAAGCCTATAGTTGATCACGTTGACCTGCTTGACATTGACAGGCTGGCAACAGGTGGCACACTTTATATGGAAATGTCAAAATTATAGTATTTGTAACCAGAATAGAATAGAAATGTCAGTTAAATTTCATGTGAATGCTGTGATCGAATTAGTTATTATCATAATTGTCTTTATTGAATCAGCCACACGTTTTTAGTCCAGACGTTTGGTGGAACTAGCATTGCCTAATATTTGCTAGCCTTGCTCCAAGGCTGTACTGAATGCTAAGCCCGTGAATGTATAGTAATTCTATCCTTTAAAGAGGCAGGCCTAGATAAGTGGACAGTACAAGGATGCCAGTCTGTTATTTATATTTTTTTGATAAATTTTCATTTTAGCTATTAATCATGACCTCAGAAACTTGAGCAAGTCTAAGCATATGCATCCATTCTCATTTTCTTATCCTGTTTGATGCAATATTTTCAGCAGGTAAAATCATGCATCATTGTCCGTGGTTCTTACGTCACTCTGTTCCATAGTAATATGGGTAGGGGTGGGTATTGCAGAGAATTTTCATATTGTGATATATTGTGATGCGAAAGTATATGTTGCGATATGTTTTGCAATATATTGCAAGATGTATTTTTAAACAAGAAACTACTTATAATCGAGTTGATGCTTGATTTTTAAAACATAAAAACAACATTATCACTTGCTTGCTTAAGCTTTAATAAAAACTTTTAAACATGACAAAATAAAAATCAGTGTTTCCATTCTCCGGTATATACCTGAAAATTGCCGGTAAAATTTGTTGGGGCCCGGTAAATTGAAAGCCAGCAGGACACCGTGTCCGGTAAATAATCATGTATTAAACTAGAAACATCATGGGTAAGCGAAATGACAAGTCTTGGCTGTGCTTTCATGGTCACAAAAACTGTTATGTTTGGGAAATACCCAGGCTAAAAATAACTTTAAAACAAGTACTTACAGTATGGTAATAGGATATGACTGGCAAATTTCATTCATGACCGGTAAAATTTTAGGTCACCAGACACAGTGTCCGATAAATAATGAAGTCAGCGGAAACACTGAAAATGTAAATAATATTTGGCACAAATGAAACAAGGAAATATCCGAAGACTTCCGAGTGTTATGAAGTTTTCCGAATGCAAGTCTAAATACTGGTTTTCGATCAGCGTATTGCAATACGTATCGTTTTCATGTCTGAACCGGTAAATACCGGTAAACCGGTTATATTGAGCATCCCTAAATATTGGTCACATGCAAGTCACAAGTTGCGACACATGAGAGCTTACCATGAGTAATCTGGCTGATTGTGTGTCATTGTACCTTAATGGCTGCTTGTTCTGGCCATCACTTGTGTGGCCTGGCTTGGTTACATACAGGAGCAGTGCTATAGTTGGAATATTGCTGTGAGAGAAATGATGACCTTTTCATTTGCTCATTTTTGTTTCTACGGAAATTGAAGTACAAATGTAGTTCGATTATTATTCACTTGTGACTCTAACTTTGTTATGTTGGAAGATTTGAATAAATTGCATTTAAATGCCAATAGGAATATGGTCATTAGGGAAATGTTTTATTACATCAGTATGTCTAAGGTTTAAGGTTTCTGACAGTCAATAAACAATATAACTAGCATGGACTGTGATAAATAGGTAGAGTACAGTTAGCAGCATTTGTGGAGGGGTGGTATTGTTCAAATAATATGATGAACCACTCAAAATTATTGTAAGTGAAATCAGAATGGATTGATGTTGCTGTTAGTGTTACTGTTACTGTCGTTACCTTTATGAAATGGTTTTTTTTTTTATATATCCAGTTGAAGGATTTTGTGGTTGTGTAGACCAGCACATACATCTATATCTATATCTGTGAGAACTTACAATAACATGAGTTCTTCCCTTTTACATCCAATGTCATGTTATTATATTCACACGTCAAAATTTACACTGTTACTTGCTATGAAAATATACATTATTAAGGAAAATAACTAAAGATAGCATATCGTGACATGCATCAAATACGTATGTTTTTTTGTTAAATTTTTGTGTATAACTTTTAGTGTACTAAAGTTTTATATTTACAAGCCATTTTATGTTGTCAGGTTTGAGGAATGTTGTTATATGTATAGATCATATGGTGTATTTTCCTCATTGACCTTTTGATGAGCAATGATGAATGGGATGCTAAATGGTTCCTCGAATAAGAACCAGCTTGAAACTAAAATTTCAGCAAAAACAGTAATACACAATAGGCTAAAATTCATCAACTTTTCAATGACACATTTAGCAAAAGGTAATCATAAATATTTTATTCTTACTCATGTAACGCCTCTAAATGCTACAATTTAAGTTCCAACCTGATCTCTGTGCTAAAGTGATAATAAAGCTGCAGGTTGACCTAGTGTGTGAAGCGAAACAAGATACATGACAGAAAATATAATGTACCTTGGCTCCAGGATATACTGTCACTATGACTTATTAATCTGATCATCAGCACTTCCTGTGTTATTTACTCACAGACTACTGATTACATTTGTTGATTTAAATATTTTAACAGTTATTTTGATACTCATCATGAAAATAATGGTTTTGAAAGACCACAAGAGCTTCATCGTGTTGATGTAAATCATAGTGTCTTTAATTTTCTGAAGTTTAACATCATTCATGTCGTTTTAGTCAGATCTTGTTACCTCTCTGCTTGATTTTTGCCTAAGGTCACCTCATTTGGTGTTTGGTAAACTTTGTAATCAGCCAGTCAGTGTTGATTCTAAATTTTATAATTATTGAACAAGGCAATTAAACCAAAATATTTTACTTTTTATCTATAAGGTAACTAACATTGATTTTGGAACCAAGAAAGAGTACTGGCACCCTTGTATTGTTGTGGCTATTTTATAGATCCTGTTGATTCTGAATGAAATTTTCTAAATCAAGGTGGTGGAAAATGAAGTTAAATATTCTTAGAAAGCTGACAGCTGATTGGCTAAACCCATGGAGCCTTCTTTTGGTTTTAGCAGTCAAAGTCTGTTCAGTGTTGTAACTAACCATCTATGGAATGTCCTCAAATTGTACACAGACTGACAGAGACATATCATAAGGAAGTAAAATATGTGTATTTTCATGTTCTTCACAAAAAAACAGGGCCGTACATTAATACATGTGACCACCTCCATGGTGTGGTGGTTAGAGCATCCATTCAGAGACTGGAAGGTTGCGGGTTCGATCCCCGGTAGCGTCATACCAAAAGACGTTAAAATATGGTACTTGTTGGTCCCTGCCTAGCGCTCGTCACTAATGGGTACAACAAGGACTGGTCGGCTTGGAGTCTGGACTAGTACAAGCAGCCACACATACACACGCATGCACATCATCATATGAGCTAAATATTCTCTAGTGTGACGTTAAACCCCATTTCACCTCACCATTAATGCATGTTGTGTATGATTCTTGCAGGAAGAATAGGGTTGGTTGGAAAAACCTACTTGACTGATGTGTGATGAAATATCTATTCTGAAGATGTTGTGGGATTAAAACACTATGGATTTAACCTTCCAATACTTGGAAATTTATGATAATTAATGTTCTTGTTACAGGTGTTTGAGAATGCTCCATCTTGTGAAATGACAGAAAAGTGGGGTGACATCCTACAGTTTTGTAGCCATGTGTCCAAGCTGATGGTCACTGAGATTCGACGCAGGGCATCTAACCAGTCAACAGGTAGGGACACATTCTTACATGAGACTGTATGGAGTTCTGTCCATCAAGCTCCTCACAGTGTTATCACTGATACATTGGGTGGGGTGTTAAACTGCTTGTACAGGGACAGTGAGGGAGCGGAGTGGTAAAAGCATTTGTTCGTCACACTGAAGACCAGGGTTCAGTTCTCCAGAAAGGAGGTGTCCCCTGCTGTGATGTTGTTGGACTATGTACTAAGACTATGAAAACTTGTACTAAAATATGTTCAGGTATCATTTGTACTATGATTTGTACTTGGACATGATGATGTGTCATGTGTAAAGATTGGCATTAAGGCTTGTATGTAACATACTAAGATTACAAAGATTTGTACTAAGATGTGTTCATGTAACATATACTGAATATCTTCAAGATGTGTACTAAACTGTGTTCATGTAACATATACTGAATATCTTCAAGATGTGTACTAAATGTGTACATGTGAATATCTTCAAGATTTGTACTAAGATGTGTTCATGTAACATATACTGAATATCTTCAAGATGTGTACTAAGATGTGTTCATGTAACATATACTGAATATCTTCAAGATGTGTACTAAATTGTGTTCATGTAACATACTAAGATTACAAAGATTTGTACTAAGATGTGTTCATGTAACATATACTGAATATCTTCAAGATGTGTACTAAGATGTGTTCATGTAACATATACTGAATATCTTCAAGATGTCTACTAAATTGTGTTCATGTAACATACTAAGATTACAAAGATTTGTACTAAGATGAGTTCATGTAACATATACTGAATATCTTCAAGATGTGTACTAAGATGTGTTCATGTAACATATACTGAATATCTTCAAGATGTGTACTAAATTGTGTTCATGTAACATATACTGAATATCTTCAAGATGTATACTAAATTGTGTTCATGTAACATATACTGAATATCTTCAAGATGTGCACTAAATTGTGTTCATGTAACATGAAGATCATGAAGACTCGTACTAACGTCTTTGAACTAATTTCTGTTCATGTAATGTGACTTCAGAGGCCGCCAGTTGTGCAATCGTCAAGTTTCTGGAGATCGAGTCAGGTGAACCTAACAGCAATGGCTGGACCCTACTTAGTGCCATCAACCTGCTGTCCATTGGCGACCAGGCTTTGATCGACTGCATGACAGCTGCCTCCCTCCCTTCCACACTCGTCAAATGTCTGTATCTGTTCTTCGACCTTCCTGCTGACACCATTAGCGACACACTAGAATCTGGTTGTGAATTCAGTCCCAAGGAGAGACGGATACTTTTACAGAAAGTCTTTGTGCAGGTAAACGTCAGACTAACAATGGCTTGCAAAAGCTTCAGATAGGGATGTAGTATATCACCAGGGATGAGAATGCATATTTTTTGAAAGGTGCCATATAGGTCACCAGACAGATGATTTAGGTGTGCCTTTGTGAAAATAAGTGTGCCCATACCTTTTGCTGATCCAGTTTAACTTTAAACGTCACAACAAATATGTAATTTCAATTTATTGTTCACTAAGTCAGTAAGCATCATGTAAACCTGTCAACTTAAGAGCTGGATTTCCTGAACACTACCATGACTGCAAGAATGGTTCAGCTTCATTTGTCCTGGACCCATCAACTAACCCACAAACTGTTATGATTTCCCATTATGCACACTGGCATTCAAAATGGCCACGCCCAAGTTAGGCTGTGAGATTGACAGTGCCACCAATAAACAGTTTGATGGGGTGTCAAAATAGGTTTTGAATCATTTCAGTTGGTGAAGTGTATCACAATTCTGAACTTTCTTTTCAATGACACCTAGGACTTCAGAAAACATTTTACGACAGTTTGGCTTCATGCGAACCAAACCCTGCAAGGCTTGACAATGTTGAAGAAAGTGTGAAAGTGAATTATTAAGGAACATGCTCAGGGCCTTTAACTGACAATGTTTTATTCTTTGCCAAACGATATGTTGAATTATGAAATAGTTATCATATTTCTGTGTTTGTTTCTCCTTCCATTTGTATCAACCCGTGAAGGTCCGGGTTAGAATATTGATCTTCAGTAACCCATGCTTGTCATAAGAGGTGACTAACGGGATCGGGTGGTCAGGCCCGCTGACTTGTTTGACACATGTCATCGGTTCCCATTTGTGCAGATCGATGCTCATGCTGTTGATTACTGTATCGTCTGGTCCAGACTCGATTATTTACAGACCGCCGCCATATAGCTGGAATATTGCTGAGTGCAGCTTAAAACTAAACTCACTCACTCATTCCATTTTGTAGCATAACTTGTGTTTCAACAATATTTGTATGCCAGTTTCTTTTGAATGATAACTTTGCATTGCATATTAATAATTGTATGGAGGCAAATGTATTAGAAAGGGAATATTTGTATTTAATGGGATATTGAATAGAAATGATAATAGCAGTTGTTAACTTTAACCACAAGTTTGTAGTCTGAGTCTGGTAAAATTGTGTTTAATTAGGTATCCTTAGACATCTTAGCCAAGATATAGCGTGAAAGTCATCTGAAAATGATGCAAAGAGCCAAATGTGTTATTTAATTGATCATAGGCAAGTAGCCTCAAAATATTTTGGCAGACACTTTAGTAGATTATCATTAAAAATCTTTATCTTGACATATACTGTGAACTGATTTTACTTTGCATTTTGCGTAAGTTGTTTATTCATGACTGTGAGTGTGAGAAGAAGTGTTGAGAACACTGATTTGTGTGTATATGCCTACAAACCCACTGGGATTGGGGTTAGAATACGTCCTCTGCTCTCTAGTAATATTAAGAGGGCACTATTTTCAATTGGGTAGCAAGGCATGTCAGTGTGAATGATGCGCGATATAAATTCATGAATTATTATGTCGGACATTGTATGTCAAACATTCTGATGCTCATAACATCAACCCCAGGTTTGTCAGGCCAGGATTTGAATATTCGCAAACTGTCACGATACAGCAGGAATATTGCTGTTTGCAGTTTGAAACCATAAGTGGAAATTATCTAGTAGCCCACGGACAAGTAAGATACCATTATTTGATTGCCCGAAACGAATACTGACTTGTCCCGGGCGTCAGGCGATGGGATTTTTGAACCCCTGATAAACTATATATCTGCATGAATATTGTTGCTGTGTAGGTGCTGGTGCGCTTGTGTAACCACATCTCCCCGGCGGAGGAGCTGGCACGGAAGGACGACCTGAGTCTTCTGTTCAGTGCCATCACCAGCTGGTGCCCCTTGTCTAATGTTCCCTGGAGGAAGAGTGCTGCCGAGGTGCTTGTCACGCTGTCGCGCCATGGACTTTCTCACGCTGTCGTCAAGTACATTCATGGTATGGATCAGATAGTCAATGTAGTTTACACAGGGAACACCAGTTCATGGCACTGTTCCTTTATTTATTCTCAGATTTCCTCCCAAAGTGCTATTCAAAGTTGGTGATGAAAACCTGGAAAATATTAACAAATATTAAACATATTAACGCTTGAATTTTTCCAGTGTTTCTTTGTTTGTTTCTGTCATTATATTTTGGGAGGCTGTACTAATTAGAAGAATGATTCACCATACACTGTCATGGCTATTGAAATGTACTGGTACTTGTGAGAATATCCCTCATACCATTTATTGTTTCTGATCTCATTTACCAGATTCATTTTCTTAATTTTGTTTCTTGTTTCAGACAAGGGTTGTGTTCGTCACTGTATAGAAAATATGCAGAGGGTGCAAGAGTTATCTCCCCTGGAGCTAGTCGAGATGTTTGTGACCGTGTTCTGCTTCCTGAAAGATTCCAGTGAGGTGTCACAGACGCTGCTTGATGACTTCAGGTCCTGCCAGGGATATGTCTATCTCTCCGAGTTCCTCCTCAGGTGCGTTGTGTGACTGGCGCTGAAAGTACCTATACAGGTTACCCTATAGAAAACTAAATGCGTAAGCAGGAAATCTATGGAAGTACTCACACTGTATCACTGTTGATAAAACACTCCCAGTTCTTTTCACCAGTCCTGATTTAAAAACACTTATTGCTGAAAAAGAGAACATTGAACACACACCTTTAGACGACCTTACAACTCCCAGTACCGAAGACCATCCATGAATATTGTTATTTTTATCAAATTTATTATGTTAGTCGATATTTGTTATTTCATTCTGTGGTCTCATGACATCAGACTTGAGCAAGACCCTGCAGAGGAGTCCCAGCAAGCCCTTCGTAACCTGGTTCTCCTGGTGGGGTCACTGACCACGTGTGGCTACCTGGAGCTCAAGCCTAGCCAGGCCAGCTCGGGATCACTCTTCCAGATGCCAGGCTTCATAACACCACAGCCAGCCGGGAAAGGTATGTGGCCACTTTCTGCTTGTTGCCGTTGCATTTTTTCCGGTAATACTATTTCTGTTTTGTTCCGTGTTCATTCATTCTTACGCCCAGTTACTTGCGTTCAACCTAGTACCTCTGCCATGAGACGATTCATGATAACTTACACAGTTCATTCAAGATTACGTGTTTCACATATATTTCATTTTTTAAATATTCTAAACATTTAGATAATCATATTACGTTAAATGGTAAACTTTCATGGACTATTGGCTTTTCAAGATTGTTTGAGCATGGTCATCAGTTGAAACGTTATGGCACTGAATGTTTATGTTACTTAGAAAACAGACATATGAACTGTTTATTGAACGAATGGAGCGGTGGGATAGCCTAGTGGTTAAAGCATTCACTTGTCATGCCGAAGTCTCAAGTTCGATTCCCACATGGGTACAATGTGTGAAGCCTGTTTCTGGTGTCCCCGCCATGATATTGCTGGAATAATGCTAAAAGCGGCGTAAAACTCAAACCAAACAAACTAAATGCAGATATATTCTTCTTTTCTCAATGTTAATCAAATTCAAGCAGTAATAAATGTAAGATTTTGAGAGTTTGAAAAGATGTTCAGGAAATGACTGTTTTTTTAGTTACACATGAAGTTAATTTAAGATGGAATGAATTTTGAGTGCATGGGAATGTGTTTGTATTTGTTAGATATGCTGCATTTTTAAAGTAGAGATAACATGGTGATATGTTTTCATGATTGCACAACAGCTTTCATGTTTACATGATCATGTGTAGAGAAAAGCATCGTCTATATTTAAGCTTGCATGATACAAAGCGAATATGCTTGAATCTTACATATTTTCTGCTCAGATGTTTTCAGTTTTGATGTGTTTGATGAAACTACTTTTATGATTTTCAGTCAGTAAGTAATACATTATTCAAATAATATCTATTTGTTTTTGTAAAGTTACAGAAAATTTCTTTGATGAATGGTTATCAGTGTGTATGTTTGAAAGTGGATGAAATCGTTGGTCTTTTTATTGATTAAATTTATTAAACATTACCAAAGCCAGACTATTTTTGTTTAAGTTATGGATTCTTGGCCAAATTTAAGGTTCATGGTTTGAAAATAGTACAAACAAATTAATTTCAGTTTCACACGTACATTCTCATTTTCTTTCGTAATTCATCTTAATTTAGCTATAACGATAGCGCCACTTAATGAGTTTGTTTTTCAGTGTTAGATTACCACTTGCTCGTGGGATAAAATAACCACCTATATAGTTTTGGGTGTTGACAAATTCATAAACCAAGTTCTTAAAAAAGACAGGCCTAACTGAAGTCATACAACATTGTTTGTTGCAGGAATTCTGTCTTTGTTCATGAACTTACCTTTTCAGTTCTATGCAGTTTCTTTTGTTCAATGTGACTTCCATTTTGTTTCAGATTTTGTTCATGGCATTATTTTGTTTTCAAAAAGGTTGATTTTGTGTTTTTTCATGAATTTTGTTGACATTGAGTTTATTATGTTTTGTTTGGTATTTTGACAGAGGTTCAGCTATTTTCCAGTGGTAGTAACAGTTGAGTACCCAAAACACTGTCTTGTCATGGGGACAGAGGACTGGAGTTCTTCTAATATCTGTAATACTAGCATGGCTTGCCACTAACAGTTTCCATGTATTCTTGCTTCTTGTTGTTGGATGGTCTTCAGGTTTTATCAATTTTCACATTGATCTTTTGTTGAATTTGCTTTTTAATGTATTTAAGTTTTTGAAATAGTGTTATAACAAGTTAAAGGTGTTTTTAAGTTTTAGTCACTAAAATGACTAACATGGGGATTAGATGTCCCAAATGGCAGCAATGTATCAACAGTTCATGTACTTGGACACATGTGAAGACCATTAGGTGGCTGTATCTGAGTTGATCAGCTGTTGGTTTGTCTGGCACAGCCTCATGACTGTTGTCTTGTCCATGATCCTACAATTCATTCTGCAGAGTTACTCCCCTTAGGAATTCCCAAATCTTATCATTGTCTGTGTAAATCCCAGATTCTTCATAGCTTTGAATGTTGATTTGTCAGCACCAAACTCGACACAATGGGTTCTGTGTGCTGAAAGGTTTCCAACCACTGGATGTAACTGAAATACTGTTACATCACTTCTCACAACCATTACTGTTAGAAAATACAGAGGCTGTCATGATAGTGATAATACAATTGCTGACATGATAGTAAACCCAGGTCACTCTCACTATACTGCATATTGTTATGTGTATTCTTAGCATTTAACTCTTTCCAACCTAGGTGTGTAATAGTGTGGCATGCAAGTGTCAGAATTGTTTTCCACATGATTCTAATGTGCACACTTTGAATAAAGCAAGGGGATACATCTGGTTTGGTCATTTAAGGCATTGAAATTCACCATGCATTCTCTTATGCATGCCTGAATCCTAAAGTCCTGGGTTTGAATTTCCATATATATCTGATTGTGGTTCATGGTTTGTGAGCACCGTGAGTGATGGTTTCACCAGATTAGTAAAGTTTTAATATTTTTAACTAATCCTGAACTACTTACTTCCTGCACTTATTGCTTACGACTGGCTGTGCAAGAGGATTGATGTTGAAAGCGTAGACTGTGATCATGCGCCCCACGTTCAGCAGTCACTGGCTGTTTCGACATCCATTCCACACTTGACATAGTTAGCAGGGACTGCAGCGCCTGTACGGCACATCTACCATATCAACTACGACCTCAGCGTTCAGCAGTTGGTGTCAGCATCTCCGTTGCCATACCTACCTGTTCCAGCTTCGTTCCTGACTACAGCAAATGTATGGTCTACCTGATCCAGCGCCTGTACGGTGCCCGTAAACCATACTTACTCACTCCAGAGCCTGTATGGCGTTTCCACCAGATCCAGCGCTTGTATGGCGCCTATAACACCATACTCACTTGCTCACTCCAGCGCCTGTCCGGCGGTTCTACCAGATATAGTGCCTGTATGGCGCTACCAGCTGTATGGCGCCTCTACTAGATCTAGAGCCTGTATGGCGCTACCAGCTGTATGGCGCCTCTACAAGATCTAGCGCCTGTACGGCGATACCAGCTGTATGGCGCCTCTACTAGATCCGATGGCCCCTACGTCGGGAGACAAACACATCTTGCCCTCGGAGACTTAAACTATTATGGCGCATAAGGCCGGACGTGGCGTTTACGCAGTCCCTTGTCTAGAAATTAAGCGCGTTACAGTTCTCAAACTTAGCTTCGGCTATTAACACTGTCTCTCCAGACCTGACCTGAGATGTATCCGAACAGGATCGTCACCTCTCTTCTATGATGGCTTGGTAGTGGATGGTCCCCACTGTCCTTGGTGAACACTTATGGGCAGATCTCGCCAATGCATGTGTTATTTGAGGTCAAGGCTTTCTCTCCCCTTTTCCGGTTGTGATTCAAAGTTTCAGTGGAATCTATCTGGCCAACCCTAGTCCTTGACTACCATATTTAATAACGAGTTCAAGGACGTCTATCGAACAGTGTGCGACTTTCCTCAGAGGGAGATAGCGTTGACGGCCTTCCAGCAAGTCCAACATCCCTCATCACATGAATCCAGTACCTACTCTTGCCTGGGCGCCACACTGTTAGGCGGGCTTGGAACCAGGCTCCGATCCATGGTTGGAGACAGGGTGACAAGTCTCATATCGACAAGGGAGGATGTGAGCGTAGCTGCGACCCCTTCAAAGGTGACGGAAGCAGGGGCAAATGAAGCTCAAGATCCACACAACTGGACACCCCCTCTTCCAGAGGCCCTTGTATTATCCAAACACCCGTACATTGGTGACTACTGCGTTTCTGATGTAATTGGTTATTTTTGGGGGTCCATACGTCACGACATCTGGAAACATGTGTTCCCGCTCCTCATAGCTCTGCCTCAACGATGTGCCTGGTTCCGAGGTTTACTTTCGACCGGGAGTACCTGCACTTTTACTTCAACAGCTCCATGGTTATTAACTCATATCATAATGCAGCAACAGTGATAATTTTGCTCTCCACCATATGGCATAATTTGCATACGGACAGCAGCCGTTTTTCACCATACGTCTATATAATAGCTGGGCTAATTAGCTGGGTTGACTTATCAACCGGGACGTTTCGGACCTTGTACAATCACACACACTGACGTACATTTGAAGCCTCTTTCAAGCAGACAGGATCCTCATTCGGAATCCGGCAGGTACAGGTTTTAGACCTTCATCCCATGTGTGGACCATGGAAGTGATCACAGTCTACACTTTCAACATCAATCGTTTGGCACAGCCATGTTTCCAGAAGTGCAGGAAGTAAGTAGTGAAGGATAAGTAGACAAATATAAAAAACATTTAGATTTTACTCAGATGTGCATCCGTTCAGGCTTTCCTCCTTAATTTAAATAACTGAGACACTGTTCAAAGAGGTGTAAGTCCATCCCACTCAAGGACAAAGACTAATCTGTACAGAAACTTAGCAGTAAGCAGTGGCCTCACTACACCAAACTAACCTATTGCTTGTCTGGACTATGCCAGGGTGTTACTGTAGAAACATGCAGTGAATGTATTCAGGCAAAGGAAACATTATATCCTTATGTCTTTGAATAACCATTAAAATATGATAAAGTAATGTCCAAACTGCTCATTTTCATTTGTGCAGAAACTGAAAATATGAGTACCATATTTTTTGTATGATTATGTACCAATACATTATATTGCATGAACCGCCTCCGTGGCGTAGTGGTTAGAGCGTCTGCCCGGAGAGCGGAAGGTCGCGGGTTCGATCCCCGACCGCGTCATACCAAAAGACGTTAAAATATGGTACTTGTTGGTCCCTGCCTGGCGTTCGGTATTAATGGGTACAACAAGGACTGGTCGGCTCGGAGTCAGTATAATGTGTCTGAGTGGGGTATTCATGCTTTACTGCGGCATGGTATCTCAGTGGGCTAGCACTATAAAACCAGCTTTAGTCTGGGCTAGTACAAGCAGCCGCACATACATATATACACGCATGCACGTCGTCATATGAGCGAAATATTCTCAAGCACGACGTTAAACCCAATTACCCCTCACAATTTCACCACAAGATAGAAAGTCTTTGTTTTGGGCAGCTCCCCACCCCTCCCACCCTAAGGTTGCGTTTGACTGCTTTATTATTTACGTCCATAACCAGTATATTGATTTGGATGAAGAGAAAAACGCTATCCACCTGTCTTGATATGATTGGGTCAGTTTGCCCCAAACAAAGATATTTTTAATTGCAGTAATTAAATATTTATGCTGGTACATTGTACTACCTGATGATATGCTGCATGTTTGTGTGAGCTTGTCCTACTTGACTCTTGATAGATGCTGTAGATGCTATAGATAGTTGTATAGCCTTTCGTGTATCTTGCTTCCCACCAACAAATAGGAAGCACCTTTGTCTGTGTTAACTTGTAGAAAGGTTTCTGCTTATTATTCTGAAGGCCAAAGTTTAATTTCTACATTGACATATCACACAGTGTTATAACTTGAATAATGTTAAAAAAGCTGTGTTGAACCAAACTCACTCATTCACCCAAACTCACTCACTCACTCACTCACTCCAGGGCTCCAGATAAAGGGCGTATGTACGGATACCAAATATGCACAATACGATAGGAAATAGTTTAGGAAACGTAGCAGATACGCTCCACAGCAATAACATATGGTCTTAGCATCATTTACAGACATATTTATCTGAAACAGTATTGTTTTATAGTTTATTGACTTGTTTACACAAGCCTAGCAATGCTGTGGTGCACATATGAAATGAAACACAAGATTACTGATACTCCATTAAATTCCATTCAGTACTCTAAATGTACTCTTAAGTTTTTTCCAGAACTCCTATATTGAAAGAATAAGGAGTACGTACTCATGATGTTGAAAATTTATCTGGAGCCCTGCTCACTCACTCAAACTCACCTCAACTCACTCGCTCACTACCTGTTTCATGTATTTTTACTCAGTACATGACAATGCACACAAGGAAACCTCATGCTACATAAACTGTCACCAGTAACATTATCTAACAACAAATATATGAATATTGATTTATATGCCTTGTGGCAGTGTTGGTTACCCATGTATGTTATCCACACAACATCTGTTGTTGTCCACAGCATTGTGCATAATACATAACCATGTGTTGGGAAACTAATAACTGTATAACAATGTAAATATAGTTTTATTCCTTTTTCTGAGCATATTCTGAATATATGTGTTTAATTTGACAACTGTCAGCAGTTTACTTATTTTTTTCCTTTTCCTTTCTCTACAAGTAATACTATATCAGCCTTTCTGTGCATTTATTTGTCACTGTCTATTACTACTTCTGTGTATCTGCATATCTGTTTAATCCATGTTTTATAAATGTTGTAATCATTTAACAGCAAGAGCATGTAAATTATACCTCAAGAAAATACTAGTAGTAGTAATGAACGCCATTACATTTGTCTTGTTTAATTAAGATTTAACTGTGTGTGTCGGATCTGCTATAAAAATTTATTGCTTGAGTTCATTCTACAGACAAGTGCATGAGTGGTATTAGATGATGTTGTCCATGTTGTATCAGATGTTGTCGATGTAAATGGTGTGGATGTGTATGCATTAGATGTTGGGTATAGAGTAAATATAGCTTTCTTTTCCTGATGCATGTATCTTAGAATTCAGGCTTTGTTTGTAAGGTGATGACAGGGTGCTGTAAGATTAGCTTGAGGGTGACCGATTTTCTGAGAGCAGGTTTGTGTTTCAGGCGTCAGTGTCCGCAACCTACATGCTTTCCAAGTATTACAGTCAGTATTCCTGAAGGTAAGTGATTTCGCCATGTCTGAAGTTCGAAAGAGTAATGTGACATTCATGGAATGTTCTTTAAGTGAAATAGTGAAGTTGGATGTGTTACTGATTCGATAGCTGATCAAGTTCTGTATTACAGTTATAGCAATGTTTCAGAAGCTGATCAAGTTCTGTATTACAGTTATAGCAATGTTTCAGAAGCTGATCAAGTTCTGTATTACAGTTATAGCAATGTTTCAGAAGCTGATCAAGCTCTGTATTACAGTTATAGCAATGTTTCAGAAGCTGATCAAGTTCTGTATTACAGTTATAGCAATGTTTCAGAAGCTGATCAAGTTCTGTATTACAGTTATAGCAATGTTTCAGAAGCTGATCAAGCTCTGTATTACAGTTATAGCAATGTTTCAGAAGCTGATCAAGTTCTGTATTACAGTTATAGCAATGTTTCAGAAGCTGATCAAGCTCTGTATTACAGTTATAGCAATGTTTCAGAAGCTGATCAAGTTCTGTATTACAGTTATAGCAATGTTTCAGAAGCTGATCAAGCTCTGTATTACAGTTATAGCAATGTTTCAGAAGCTGATCAAGTTCTGTATTACAGTTATAGCAATGTTTCAGAAGCTGATCAAGTTCTGTATTACAGTTATAGCAATGTTTCAGAAGCTGATCAAGCTCTGTATTACAGTTATAGCAATGTTTCAGAAGCTGATCAAGTTCTGTAGCAATTACAGTTATCAAGTTCTGTATGTTATAGCAGAAGCTGATCAAGTTCTGTATTACAGTTATAGCAATGTTTCAGAAGCTGATCAAGTTCTGTATTACAGTTATAGCAATGTTTCAGAAGCTGATCAAGCTCTGTATTACAGTTATAGCAATGTTTCAGCTGATCAAGTTCTGTATTACAGTTATGCAATGTTTCAGAAGCTGATCTGTATTACAGTTATAGCAATGTTTCAGAAGCTGATCAAGTTCTGTATTACAGTTATAGCAATGTTTCAGAAGCTGATCAAGCTCTGTATTACAGTTATAGCAATGTTTCAGAAGCTGATCAAGTTCTGTATTACAGTTATAGCAATGTTTCAGAAGCTGATCAAGCTCTGTATTACAGTTATAGCAATGTTTCAGAAGCTGATCAAGTTCTGTATTACAGTTATAGCAATGTTTCAGAAGCTGATCAAGTTCTGTATTACAGTTATAGCAATGTTTCAGAAGCTGATCAAGTTCTGTATTACAGTTATAGCAATGTTTCAGAAGCTGATCAAGCTCTGTATTACAGTTATAGCAATGTTTCAGAAGCTGATCACAGCTCTTATTACAGCAATAGTTTCAGAAGCTGATCAAGTTCTGTATTACAGTTATAGCAATGTTTCAGAAGCTGATCAAGTTCTGTATTACAGTTATAGCAATGTTTCAGAAGCTGATCAAGTTCTGTATTACAGTTATAGCAATGTTTCAGTTTATAGAAGCTGATCAAGCTCTGTATTACAGTTATAGCAATGTTTCAGAAGCTGATCAAGTTCTGTATTACAGTTATAGCAATGTTTCAGAAGCTGATCAAGCTCTGTATTACAGTTATAGCAATGTTTCAGAAGCTGATCAAGTTCTGTATTACAGTTATAGCAATGTTTCAGAAGCTGATCAAGCTCTGTATTACAGTTATAGCAATGTTTCAGAAGCTGATCAAGCTCTGTATTACAGTTATAGCAATGTTTCAGAAGCTGATCAAGCTCTGTATTACAGTTATAGCAATGTTTCAGAAGCTGATCAAGTTCTGTATTACAGTTATAGCAATGTTTCAGAAGCTGATCAAGCTATTACAGTTATAGCAATGTTTCAGAAGCTGATCAAGCTCTGTATTACAGTTATAGCAATGTTTCAGAAGCTGATCAAGTTCTGTATTACAGTTATAGCAATGTTTCAGAAGCTGATCAAGTTCTGTATTACAGTTATAGCAATGTTTCAGAAGCTGATCAAGCTCTGTATTACAGTTATAGCAATGTTTCAGAAGCTGATCAAGCTCTGTATTACAGTTATAGCAATGTTTCAGAAGCTGATCAAGTTCTGTATTACAGTTATAGCAATGTTTCAGAAGCTGATCAAGCTCTGTATTACAGTTATAGCAATGTTTCAGAAGCTGATCAAGTTCTGTATTACAGTTATAGCAATGTTTCAGAAGCTGATCAAGTTCTGTATTACAGTTATAGCAATGTTTCAGAAGCTGATCAAGTTCTGTATTACAGTTATAGCAATGTTTCAGAAGCTGATCAAGCTCTGTATTACAGTTATAGCAATGTTTCAGAAGCTGATCAAGTTCTGTATTTACAGTTATAGCAATGTTTCAGAGAGGATTCAAACACTAAGTAACAAGCAATTTTCATCATGTTCAGTTTGCACATCACATGCTAGATACAAGGAAAAATCTTGACAACTGTAATGCAGAATCTGATCAGACATACCATACAAGGCACCAAAAGAAACTGAGCATTTGTTTTTATCCCTCGCAACGCGTTTTGAGGGGGGTATTAAAATGGACTCTGTCCGTGCATCCGTCCGTCCGTATGTCCATGCACATTTGTCTTTTCCGGAGCAGAACTCTAAAATCGTTCAATATTTCTTCACCAAACTTGGCACATAGATAGATCTGGTGGAGTACTGGTGCCTTTTGGTAGTTTTGGAATTCTGAATAAAACATTTTTTGCGTTTCCATGGCAACAAGTTCAACTTAGCCTGAAATTGGTGGTAGTGCTCTTTTCCGGTGCTGAACTCTAAAACCGTTCACTATTTCTTCACCAAACTTGGCACAAAGACAGATCTGGTGGTGTACTGGTGCCTTTTGGTAGTTTTGGAATTCTGAATAAAATATTTTTGGCGTTTCCATGGCAACCAGTTTGACTTAGCCTGAAATTGGTGATAGTGCTCCTTTCTGGAGCAGAACTTTAAAAACCTTTCAATACTCTCCTTCCACTTTTCTATATACACACCTAAATATTTGACATAATCATAACTCGTAGACATAATGATGAAGAGTATTTTGCCATTGCGGGGGATATTGATGACTTTGTCTTCTTGTTATCATTGTTTCATTTGGTGCCTTTTGATGCATAGATATTGAGCATAAAAATAACCAGTGCACAGGATTGAAGTAAGGTTGTATACCTACCTTGTAACTATTATTATTTTCATTATTACTTTCATTGGTGTTTAAGGGCGGTGTGGTAGCCTAGTGGTTAAGGCGTTCGCTCATCACACCGAAGACCCGGGTTCAATTCCCCACATGGGTACAATGTGTGAAGCCAATATTGCTGGAATATTGTTAAGAGCGGCGTAAAACTAAACTCACTCACTCACTCACTCACTCATTGGAGTTTAAACTCTATGTTCACTATTGCTCACTCTCTGAATACAGACTTAACTTCTTTTTCTGGCTTTATTAAAGCCTCCCTCCAGACAATCAATTATGAAGCAGGTTTCAATACTCTGTAGATACCTTCTAAATTAGTATTGAGTTGTTCAAGTGCAGTTGTTGTCAGATGTTTTTATATCATGTAATCTCTTAATAGAATTACAATGTTGACATTGGGGGGAAAATGTATTCATCCAGTGTTGCGTTTATCGATAAAGATGATGTGTATTATCAATAGTATTCTCAGGTTATGTATGATGTGCTTGTGCTGTTCCAGGCCCAAACAAGTCAGCTGTGCAGCACCATCCTCGACGTCATCAGCAGCATCTATCACCAGGACAACGCCAACTACTTCATCCTAGAACCACAGCACACACTCTCTCAGTTTGCTGAAAAAATCTATCTCAAACCCAACGATATACAGGTAGGCCAGTGTTTGTGATCTTAACAGACAAGTCACATTTTTGCTATGCTTTTATTATTGTGGAATGTTGAGTTATATTTTGTGATTGTTTGTGTTTACATGTGAAATTATTGTCTGTTTCAGAACAAATTCTTTGAGTTGATGGAGTTCATTGTGTTTAATCTGAACTTTGTACCCTGCAAGGAACTCATCAGTCTCAGCATACTAATCAAATCACAACAGTGAGTACTTCAGAGGCAGTAAACATCTCTCCAGGGCTGTTTCTGTTGCAGTTTCTGAATCTGTCATCCTGGTAGCTGTTTCCAGGTCCAGGTCGTAATTAGTATGAGGCAGTGAAATAAGTCAGATTGTCAGGCACAGTGGCTTGGTTAATTGTGTGCGAGCATCATACATCGACCTCGTGTTTTCATATAGCTGGAATATTGCCGAGAGCAGCTTCAACCAACAAACAAACTTAACTGCTTATCTCAGGTATCTGTACTTTATTCTTTCAAAAGTGATATTTGAATTAGGTTTAAGGATAAAGTATAAAAACCTGAAGGAATTATAAGGAGACGACCATCTTGGTTTCCCAGACATGTTTCTATTTTCATTATGATCTGGAATCTTGATTATCCATCAGCAGTTGAAACTTAAGCAGCCTTCACGCGGCAAACTTAAGTTTGACAACACCTGTTGTTGAAATTTTAGAAGTTGTCAAACTCACATTTTCACACATCAAGCACATGTTGTCAAACTTTCGTGTCATATGAGAGCGATGTCTCTATCAGTGTGGTCATGTGACAATTTGGTTGACTACGATTGGTTGTTTGTGAATAACACGAGTTTGACAACAGTTCACACGTCAAACTGAGTTTGACAACACCGAGAGTTTGATGGAAAAGTTGGTGAGAATAGAAACCGATCCTATTTCTCGACAACAGTTTGACAACTCTGAAATTGGTGTTGGTGGCGAGTTGTTAAAATGTTCACACTCTCAAACTCGAGTTTGACAACATGTTTGCTGTGTGAAGGCAGCTTTAGATTACTGACCTCCATTTGCTCTGATTTAGTTCCATAGAGTGCAGCATCCTGTGCATGAAGACACTGTTGAAGATCCTGCGCTACCACAGCACCTACAGGGATGTGTTCCGAGAGGTGGGCATGCTGGAGGTGATGGTCACCTGTCTCTACAGATACGCAGCACTTCTCAAGGAGCCTCAGAGTGACTCAGGTATATTCTCCTATTGCAGTTATTTAGAGGCATCTATTTCCATTGGTAAATAATGTAGGACTTTGGTAACAGAGGAATTCCATGGGTTATCAATAACCATAGCTGAGTTTGAATTAGAACAAATGGATGTTTGTATATTCGTGTGTAGTTACTCAAGACTGCAGATAGCCTCATGAAGCCTTAGTTATAATACAGTATGTCACTGTTTACATTACTAGGGTGGTGGGGTAGCCTAATGGTTAAAGCGTTGGCTCGTCACGCCGAAGATCCGGGTTCAAATCCCACATGGGTACAATGTGTGAAGCCCATTTCTGGTGTCCCCGCCGTGATGTTGCTGGAATATTGCTAAAAGCGGCGTAAAACCAAACTCAGTCAGTCAGTCAGTTTACATTACTAACACATTATGTCCTGAAACCTGTTCAGGCAACTGTTGCTGTACCTTGATGTATTGACAAGCAATAGCATATGTGGCAATACTTGTGCTAATACAAATTGATAGTATTTCAGGTTAATCAGATTTAACTTTAAGTAGCCAAGATGAAACAAAGATTAATAAGCTGGTAGCTTTAAAAACTTCATGAAAAAAGATGGCCTTAAACTTATAAATGTCACATCTTCAAATCCCAATCCCAATCCCAATGATTTGGATGTCCTCGGTTTACAGTGTTCCTTTGAATAATGAACGACAAGAATTCATTTTCATGACCCTCATGTTGGTATCATTGAGTGGAATCAACATACTGATAGGCTGATTTGTGTGAAGGAGATTAATTTATTTAAGTACCATAGAAAATCCCTGAACCCCCTTTATTGAACACTGATGGGTCACAGTAATCTGAAGCTGTGATGGTATATGTGTTACAGCAGCAGGCAGTGAGGGTGGGAAGATCCCAGAGGAACAGCAGGAGTTGGGGCACCACGTGATGGAGGCACTAGCCGTGCTGCTGTGTGGCAACTCCAGCAATGCCAGTCAGTAACACCACCACTTTACCTCTGTCACTTCATTGTAATCCATGTACTGTCCTATGACTATTGCAAGGGATTAATATTATGTCAACAGGGATTGGGAAAGGCAGGGGCCATGGGCCATTTTGCACATTATAGTAAAAAATGGCCCATTAAAATTTTGAAGTTTACTATTGATACAAGGGCACAGGCCCATTCTAAATTCAGAAAATGGCTCATAATCCTGAAAATGCCCCACTGTCAAAGTTCTCTATCTCAATCCCTGTGTCTAATTTAGCTGATATTTGTTTGATTTGTTGAAAGTGTATGTGCCTGCCACTATCTGTAAGTTGCTATGTTCTGAATAGAGTTTACTGATGTCACAGACTGAAGATGGGTTTTGTATTCATATATGTGTATAATTAGAAACTAACTAAATTGGAAAAGGTATGCTCTTGCTAACCCTGTTGTTTCATGAAAACAAAATAACTAAAAAGTGTCAAAATGTATTTAGACTGAATGTACTATTTGAAAGAATCGAAGTACCATCCTATTCAATGTTCTGATAGCTACTGTCATCGTAACAGATTAACTCTAGCAGTCTGAAAGAATTGGATGGTCCTTAACTTCTTCTGTGCTGTATAGTTTTAGTTTTTGGTCAGGCATAAATGGCTTATTCTTGAGTTAAAGAGAGCTGCATTCAAGAAATCAACGTATACTTATTCATTGTTAGTGGCAGATTATAGAGATATTTGTGTAGATCCAGTTCTGTATTATGTGTTGTGTGTGTGTGCCATCAGGTGTGTTCCGAGAGTGTGGAGGAGCTCGTTGTGCACACAACATGGTGCCATACCTGGGCTGTCGACAGTTGGCGCTCAACATTGTCCAGCAGCTGGTACTGTCACCTGGTGGCGATGATGACATGGGCACTCTACTGGGTCTCATGCCCACAGCACCTGTCACCGACCTGGAACTCAAGACTCACATTCTCAAGGTAGGAGAATAGTAGCTCATTGAGGTTCTTGAGAGGCATTTAGAATTTGGTATTCAAGTAAAAGGCAAATATTATGGAAGACAACTTCTTCTTTATTGTATGTCTGGGCTATTCCTTGCCCCTTCGTCAGGGGCACAGTTCACCTGACGAAGGGGTGAGGAATAGCCCAGAAACTTTGTGACATACAGTAAGGAAGAAGATGTCATCCATAATATTTGCCTTTTAGTAGCTCATTGTATTAGCTTAGTATCTTGAAACTTTCATATAATAACAGTCAATTATTCATGGGTGTAAAAGCTGGAGTGTCTGTCTGTTGGGAATGCTGAGATTTTGAGAGATACTACATTAAAATTTCACAAGAATGGCTTGAGATATATAGATAACTGTTTACAGTATGCTACCTGATATGTTGAATACATTTGGCATGCTTTTGGAGCAAGGTATGTTTTTGCACTTTCATTAATGCCTGCCTTCCTATTATACATAGTCCTTGGTAACTTGCAGGTCATTGAACAAAGTTTGGTTTCTAGATGGTATTGTGCTGTGTTGTATATTTCTTGGACATGTACCCATCGGAGTTTATTGATCTGTTTTCAGTCTCTGTTGAATGTACTACGAGAGAGCCACCGTACTCGGACAGTGTTCCGTAAAGTAGGTGGCTTTGTGTACGTCATGTCTGTGCTGGTGTCCATGGAGGGTTGCCTAGCTGATCCACCCAAGGCACCATGGGATATGGGTATGTATGTCCTCATTCATAAAGTTTCAAATGTCCTAATAGCACCAAAGTCTCCAATCTACTGAATCTTGCTGTTGTCATCATTTATCATGTTCCTTTTCAGTACCAAGGAAGGACATTCTCACCATGCTACGGACAGTATTCAGCACTCTTACCGTAGCCATGAGATACGAACCAGCCAATGCAAAGTTCTTTGCCTCAGAGGTATATGAAAATATTTGTGTTAAAGCTCTTAACAATAACTACACTAGCACCAAGGCAACATTCTTGTACGAAGATATCACAGCAGTTTGTTGCTGCACTTTTATTGAGGGAAATATGTAAGTGAAAGTTCAGTCCATTTGCAACTAAGCATCATTTAGCACACAATCATACAGAAGTTGTGATGTGTGATTATTGTTGAAGATTACTTCCCTCTGTCGTTAACATAGGGCACTAAACTTATGCTAGGGATATTTTTAGTCTCCAGACAGGGACTGAATATGACTTGTCATACAATTATTATTCAATATTGCCATAGAACTGACCTATTTTCAGCATCATTACAAATAATAAGTAATTTGATTATAGCGTTTCCTTAGGCTGCTGCTTTAAGTTTTCTAAACTTGAGAATATCTTTCCCGATTAAATGTTTTAAATATTTGAAAAGGTTACTTATAACTGCTTAGATTTTTGCAGAAATGAACCCAGTATACCTCCAGTAAAATATGTATATGACACAGTAGTTTTATGCTAATCTTGCTCAATACAATGCCCAGTAACCGAGTCTTTTTATTTCGACTTTTAGAATATGTCACTTTGAAATTACAGATACCTATCTTAGGACAAGTGAATAATAATATTGATGAACAGTTTGCTAACCTGAGTTTGCCTCTGTCTGTAGGTGCGGTATGACAGTCTGACAGAGGCCATCAGGCTGTTGGGCTGTTTCTCCAACACGATAGACATCCAACCAGCTCCTGAGGACCTGAAACCCAGTGAAAACCTTGACCATCTCCATGACTTCTTCTGCCACACCAAGGATGACAAGTAGGTGTTCTATCTGCAGGACCACATTTCATGGAGCAGCCATTGTGTTACAATTGTCAGTGAATGTTAAAGTAAATTTGTGATGTCTATCATATCTCTTTGATTATCTTTTGAGTTAGGACTTTGCACTGTAATATGTATGGCTTTAACAGTTGGTTGAACTGTTGATGATATGTTTTGCTCATTTAGAAGAATTTGTACGTTAATATATGACAATCATCTTAGGTAACTTCTTTATATCTATCAACCTGTGAAGATCTGGGGTAGAATTGATCTTCACTAACCCATGCTTGTCGTAAGAGGCGATTAATGGAATCAGTGGTCAGGCTCGCTGACTTGGTTGACACATTGCGCAGATAGATGCTCATGCTGTTGATTACGGGATAGTTTGGTCCAGACTCCAGACTATTTACAGACCTCTGCCATATAGCTGGAATATTGCTGAGTATGGCGTAAAACTAAACTCACCCACTCCATATATCTATGACAGTAGTATGTCTTTGGTGTATTTCCTGTTGAAAATAGTAAGCATGACCTCAGAGTCTCTAGTGATAATGCCAGACGAAGATCTGTGATCTGCTATAATGAGTTGAATCAGGGATAGGGATGATTATTGTAGCATACTATTGTTTTTATCCCACCGGCATATAATGCGGTGGGATATAGTCGTCGGTGGGATAATCATTTTGTTTCGGACCATAACTCAAAGACCGTCCGTCCGACATAACCCGTGCCTTTTGCTATTTCAGATAATCATTTTTTTTTTTCGGTTTCGGACCATAGTCTTCAAAGAGGGTGGGCTTCGTTTCTCGCATAACTCAATATTTTTAAACCAAAATTGGTAGATATGTCAAACATAACCCTAAGGTGGTGCCTTTTGCATTTTATTTTCCGGTTTACAGATAATTGTCAGTCTTTTATTTTTTTCGGTTTCCATGAAATTCAAATTCTACGGACTTAGTATATCAAAAGATCCTAAAGTTGTGCGTTTGCTATTTGCAGAGCATAACTCAAGAACCGTTCAATATTTTTCAACAAAACTTGGTAGATATATCAAACAGATCCAAAAGTTGGTGCCTTTTGCTATTTGCAGATTTTTGGCATTTTATTTTTCCCGGTTTCCATGGAAACGATTCAGACTTAGTCCCAAAAGTGAGGGTGGGCTTCGTTTCCAGAGCATAACTCAAGAACCGTTATAATATTTTTCAACAAAACTTGATAGATATATCAAACAGATCCTAAAGTTGTGCCTTTTGCTATTTGCAGATTTTTGGCATTTTTATTTTTCCCGGTTTCCATGGAAACGATTCAGACTTAATCCCAAAAGTGAGGGGTGGGCTTCGTTTCCAGAGCATAACTCAAAAACCTCTCTATATCTTTCAGCAAAACTTGGCAGATATGTGAGGCAGATATTGAAGTGATGCCTTTTGCTATTTGCAGATATTTGTGATTTATTATTTTCTCGGTTTCCATGGAAATGATTCGAACTAAGTCTCAAAAAGGAAGGGATGGGTTTTGTTTCCGGAGCACAACGCGAAAACTTCTTAATATCTTTCAGCAAAACTTGGCAGATATGTGAGGCAGATCCCAAAGTGGTGCCTTTTGCTATTTGCAGATTTTTGTCATTTATTTTTTTCATGATTTCCATGGAAACGATTTGCACTTAGTCTAAAATCAAGCTGGACTTTAAGTAACTGTCAGATGATTTGTTCTTTCAAAGATGTGGGGGCCGGGGGGATATGTCATCTTCTGATGACTCTTGTTTAGTAAGGTTGTTTGTTCGTTCGTTATTTGGTAAGTTGAAATATCAGTGAAACTATAACTAAACCTATACTTGTACTCTGATGTTTCCAGACTGCAGAAGCCTGTACCAATCATACTGCTGTCAGCGATCCTGATGATCCGATACCTGTATGACATGGCCCTCGATGCCTTTGACAGGTAGGAACCCCTAGATATTTGCCTGAGCACAGGGTCATCCATTATCTATCATGACACTCTGTCTGTAGTTTAGTTGTCCGTTATAATTCCTGGAGGTGTTTGTAAGTTTGTGGAGAAATATTGTCTTTATTTTTAGGCATCAGAGTCTCATTTATCCTGCTGTTATGACATAGAAGACATAAGGCCATTCAACATAACCGTTCCTTTGAGTGGTCTTCAAAAGTTTAATAATTCCAATCAGTACCCTATCTAGCCATAAATGCCTTTTGATACTGAGCATCACACCATGAAAATGTTATAAAGGTTTTCAACAGATGTCATCTTCAACTTATCAAACAGTTGTTAGGGAAATGCATTTTCTGCGGCTGAAAATGTCATGTGACAGTTGTATCAATGTTTTAATAAAAATTACGAGGAAGTCTACCAGAATGCCATGCAGCAGGTGCGGGTTGTGGTCCACGAGGCATACCTTTCCTCGATACAAAGGTCGGCTCTGGGAGCACTGGTGGCGTTTCCCCAAATGTTGTTCTGCTCCGCCAACTATCCGAAGTTCAGGCCCACCTGACGTGAGACTCTTTACGGTCTACCGCGTCCACTCTGATGTGTGCAGTCATGGGGATGCGCAAGCTGTGGCTGTCTACATCCCGTTATTTGGCAGCAACACAGCAGACCTTGCTGGCCCTTCCGTTTAGGCTGGGAGCGACGTTGTTTCTGGGGGCACAGCAGGTTATTCGGGAGGCTGCTGCAGCAGCGACCTCCTTCATGGACTCTAAGGCCTTGTTGGAGCAACCGCGTGGGTTCTTCCTCCGGGGCGCAGCCTACGCCCGAGTCTGCCGGCTAGCTTCGGCCGCTGGGTAGAGGTAGGAGGAGGAGCCGTCCCGCCAAAGGTAAGGGCAAGGAGCAGGCCTCTTCGTCTGGTTCCCAGCAGCCTTTTTGCAGTCGCGGGGGGTCTGCCCCGACCTCCCGTTAAACCTGCAGGCTGTCGCTGTGGGTCCTTCCAAGCCAGTTCATCTGCAGGGGACCACTCACGCACTCTTACCACACGTCCCAGTGGGAGGCCACCTCTCTCTATTCCTACCCGAGTGGGAGAAGGCTACCAGCAACACTTGGGTGCTATCCACCCTCAGTGTCGGCCATCTACCACTGGAAGCGAGGCCCGCCAGAGTTCACCGGCATAAGGCACACTCCGGTGCCGTCATGTCCGGTCAAGGCGGGTCAAGGCGGGTCAAATAATTTTATAATAGCGGGTCAAGTTCAGGCTTTGCTGGACAAGTCCGCAATAGAGGGTATACCACCGGGAGAGGAACAGGCGGGGTTTTATTCCTCGTACTTCCTTGTTCCGAAGAAGGACGGCGGGTTCCGTCCCATTCTCAACCTCAAGGGGTTGACTCGCATGTTACAGGTTCCATCCTTCAAGATGAGACACTTCGCTCGGTGATCTCCTCTGTTCAGCCTGGTGATTGGCTTATGTCGATCGACCTAAAGGATGCGTATCTACATGTGCCAATTCATCCATCCTTCAAGCAGTACCTCCGGTTCTTTTACGACTGGATGGGTTACCAATTCACGGTGCTCCCCTTCGGCATATCCACTACCTCCAGGGTGTTCGACCAGTTCATGTTAGTGCCGGCTAACCTCGCAAGGTCGCAAGGAAGGCTTTGTTACCCTTTCCTAGACGACTGGCTGCTCAGCGCTCTAACTCAGCCATTCTCTTCCCACAGAGGTTACTCCTGTCATATCTTCCTACGTAACCTCTGTTCTAATACGGCCATATTTCCCGGTTCTCGTAAAATCCCCCTAGGGCAAAAGATCGCAACACAAATTATCTCCCTTCTTTCTATCCAATCAGAACACCTGTTACATCGACTTAGATTCAACTTGACTAACACAAGCAAATGTGGGGCCACAAATATCCCCCATCTGCCGGGGACTTGTGTTGATGTTACACACAAGACGTTTAATGGCTAGCTTGTCCGTTGTCAACGAGGGCGATGGAGACGCCACTGATCCGCCATAACATAACTGAGTTCTGTCTAGAAGAAACGTTTGAGCATCGCGCAGGGGAAGAAGTTTAGTTTTCTCGAAGCATACGGAAATTACCGAGGCCTTGCGAATGATCACTTTTGAAACAACGTTGCTGATTGCACAACTAAATCTGATTGTCTCCAATCACGAGTCTTGAACGCTCACACCATGAAAGGGCCGTATTAGAACAGAGGTTACGTAGGAAGATATGACAGGAGTAACCTCTGTGGGAAGAGAATGTAACTCAGCCAGCGAACCTAGATTCTACCCACACAGTGATAGATATTCTAGTTCGACTGGGGTGGATTATCAACCTCAAGAAATCCGACCTGGTACCCACCCAGGAGTTGGTTTTTCTGGGGGCGCGGTTCACAACTCAACAGGGTCTTGTCTCTTTGTCGCCCGACCGGGTCACCAGAGTACGGGAGATGGTGTCTTCATTCCTCTCCCAGCCCCACGCACCAGCGTTGACTTGGCTCTGTCTACTGGGTCTATGTTGTGTGGCGGGCGCGGTTGAGGATGCGCCCTATACAGCAAGCTTTGGCGAGTCTGTGGGCCCACTCGGAGGATCTGGAGTAGTGTCTCACAGTCCTCGGGTGGTTGTCTCCTCACCTTCAGTGGTGGACCAATGTCGGGAATCTCTCCAAGGGGTCCCTTTGGAAATCCAGACGCCAGCTCTTACAGTTAAAACCGATGCGTCCCTCACGGGCTGGGGGTGTGTTCTCGGCAGTCTGTTGGTGTCTGGACTCTGGTCCGAAGCCGAGGCCCACCTTCACATCAATGTCTGAGAACTGAGAGCTGTGCGGTTGGTTTTCAAGTGCTTCCGGGAGCATTTTCATGGCCAGGTGGTTCATCTTCTGTTGGACAACCGTACGTCCATGACGTACATCCTGAAGCAAGGCGGCGCGGTGTCCCTAGCGCTCCTTCGGGAGACATGATAATTTCTCCTCTGGTGCGACCAGTGCGACTGTCAGGTGATTCCTGTTTATTTCCCGGGGCTGGAGAACGTGCGAGCAGACGCTCTCTCCCGCCGGATCCTGGCTCCGCACGACGGGATCGACTGGCACATATTCGGAGTTATCTCCCAGTAGTAGGGATCATTCCAGGTGAATCTGTTTGCGTCCGGTGGGACGAATCAGATACCCGTGTTCTGCTCTCGAATACCGGAGCAGAGGGCGTTGGCTTCCAATGCCTTCCTGCTGGATTGGACGGGCAAAGTGCTGTGGGCGTTTCCGCCTCTACCACTCATTCTCCCGGGTCCTCTGTTCACCCAGCCACTGGCACCGCTATGGCCGTCACAGAGCTGGTTTCCGGTAATTCTCAGGTTTCTGGCTCAGCCTCCTGTTCTATTACCTTTGCGACCGGACATTCTCACTCAGAATGGCGCGCCACACCCCAATCCAAGGATTCAGTGGGTGGCTTGGCCTCTCTCAGGTCTAGCCTCAAAGCACGCGGAATTCCTGCAGCAGTTGCAGACACATTTCTGGCTTCGAGGCGGGATTCGACAAACGTTCAATATGAGGATAGGTGGTCCTGTTATGCGCACTGGTGTTCAGATAGGGGGATTGCAGATCCCTTTTCTGCAGATTTAATCCGAGTATTGGAGTTTCTGAAAGCTCGTTTGGAAGAAGGCTTGGCGGCTTCGACCATTCGTATCAACTCCACCGCTATTTCCACTTTCCACACCCCTGTCAATGGTGCTCTTTTGGTGCAGCACCCTCTTATGCAGCATCCCTCTTATGCAGCACTTCTTAGCTGGCGTGGATCCGGTTCGACCTGCTGTCAGGCGAACCAGCCCACCTTGGGTTTTGTCAATCGTGCTAGATTGGCTGTCCGGTCCTACGTTCTCACGTCTATCAGCTATTTCCATTCATCTGTTAACATGGAAGGCCGTATTTCTGGTGGCAGTAACATCTGGGTGAAGGGTTGGCGACTTACATGCACTATCGACAGACCTGGCGCTGACTGTTCCATCAAGATCGTGTCAGTATTCACCTCCCGGATACTTACCGTCCGAAGATCGATCACGCTTTCCATGTGACAGCTCCTATTGAACTACCTACTCTTACCCAGCCTTCCACATCGGGGACCTCTGCAACGAGCACTCACCCGTTGGATGTCCCGTAAGACCCTCAAGGCCTATATCAAACGAACACAAGGGATCTGTACGGGTACCCATCTGTTCTGCTGTTACGGTGGCAGGAAGGCCGGGATGCCTGCTAGCAAAAAGACCCTATCATGCTGGCTTTTTTCGGTCATTTGTAGTGCTTATCAGGCTAAGGGCAAGCCTCCCCCTGAGGGGTTGAAGGCTCACTCGATCAGGGCAGTGGCCACTTCAAAGGCTTTTGCATCGGCACTGCCTATTGAAGAGGAATGCTCTGCTGCTATTTGGTGCCGGACTAGCACTTTTATAAGGCACTATCAGCTCGATACACATTCCCGTGATTGTGCGCATTTTGGCCTTTCTGTTCTCTCCAGTGGACAGTGTCCTGCCACCATGACCAAGTGAGTCTTGGTGATCTGGACAGTTGACGCTGTTTTCAATTGTGTATAATTGATATATCCGCTGTTGTCATATCTAACTGCTTTCGATTTCTCTCATGAGATTATAGTCGGTTGTGAGTTGGTTTTCCCCCCTTACGGTGCTCTTATATATATAGATTTCACGATGTGGGCAGGGTTTTTACTTTTGCACAGAGTGAGAAATGTTTTGCTTAACTTGTGAGGTCGGGTCTCAATACTTTCCTCCCTGTCGGTTACCCTCCTATCATGCCTCTCGCGGAAGCTTCGGGACACATGACAGGTGAGTGTTGTGGCGTTAGTTACTTTCTTCCTAACGATCGCTATTTATGTGTACTTTGACAGAATTCCCTCTGAGTCTGAGTTAATGCATATATGTACCCCAAGGACGATCTCTATGAAAAAGAATTAGCTAAACCTGTAGAGGTTTCCAATTCTTTGAAGAGAATCGTCCTTGGGGTAGGGCCACCCACCTCCCCGCAATTCTGTTCACTGATTTATTCAGCAGGAGGAATGGTGATACGGGCCTAGGTGCTTACCTGGTTGGCTGCGCATGTGTAGCAGGGGGGTAACTCCATGTGGTGGGGCTGTATAATAAATAAAAAAGATTTTATTTATTGTACAATATTTGTATTAAAACATTGATACAACTGTCACATGACATTTTCAGCCGCAGAAAATGCATATATGTACCCCAAGGACGATTCTCATCAAAGAATTGGAAACCTCTACAGGTTTAGCTAAATGTGGAGTAATCACCCTAGACATGGTTAACATTAAGTTTTTGTGCATAATTAGGGAATTTACTGTAGAAATAGTAGAGATGTATGTGATAATTCATTTCTGTCACTGAGTCTTGTGATGTTAATTGATTTAGAAATATTATGCATCAACACAAGGGCCTGTGAATGTTTTGTGCTGAAAAATACTTGAGAACAATTATGTCAACATTTTCACAATTAATAATTCAGGGTCATGTTTCAAAACATAAGGAAATGATTTTTTTGCCCTATCCTGCATTATATATTGCATCCCCTTTAATTTCCTGTTAAAACATGACCGGAATTCATGTTATTTTTTATTATTATTGTAGGATATTTATATAGCGCACATATCCATGCAACTAGAACATGCTCAAGGCACTGGTATTTTTTTATTTTTTTCATGCTTAAATCTTTATTATAGACCAATGCCCAACCAAGTAAAGGCGGACTCCCCTTCAATGAGAAAACACACGTCTTCAGTATCCGATGAGTCTCAGATAAACCAGGCTGCTCTGAAACCAAAGCGAGGGAGCACGGGAAGTATGTCCCTCAACCTCACCAGCCCCTCAGACCTCATTGTGGTACATGCAGGGGCAGTGCTGTCCATGTTCCATCTCCTGCCGGCAATTGAGCTGTCTTCTGATAGTCAGGTAATCACACTATTCTCTCTCTTAACCAGCTTACATTTTTCTTATGCCAGTCATCAGCATGCCAGTTTGGCATGGCAGCCTCCAAGTAATAAAGTCAGGTTTAAGTGGTGTGAAATTGAGTTTTAGTTTTCATTCAAGGTTCTTAAACTTCTATCATCAAATGTGTGTATGTTTGGCTGCTTGTTATAATCTGGACTCACGATATAGAAATAGGAGCTGATCTGTTGATGTGACACAGCCAGGGTTTGAACGTAATATTTTCCGTGCAGACACTCTGTCAACCAGGTGGTACGTCCATGGTACACTCGGTACAAACACATTATCCTCTGTTAGGATAAGATGACTCACAGGCAACCATGTCACCAAGTCTGACTACCAAATCGCTTTGTATGGCTGAATACATTTCAGCACAGAATTTACCTGAAAACATTCAGAGCTTGTTAGTGGTTTTGATAATTGCTCGTAGTTTTTTGGTTTTTTATGTGAATCAAATATTCACCATCTCTGCAGACTTCCCTTGACCTGCGGCTGTTTGTTGGTGACACCCTGAAGACACTTCTTCGCACTGAGCGTAACCAACAGGTAATGTGTGATGGGCGCTTTCCCCACGAGTTGTTGAGCCATGGCAGTGTGGCCCTTGCTGACGAGTCCCACCCTCTCCACCCCTACCTACAGTACATGTTCGAGAGACTGGCCTCACAGTCACTCACACCCAGAGATCTACGGTGAGTACATATATGCCAGGCTTGTAGTAGATTCAAAGTGAAATATATCACAGAAATAGCAATAAACTCTGTATTTCAGCTTTTTAATCTTTAGTTGTGATGCTTTGAGAAATATTATACACATTTCTTTCTTTGTTGACACATCTAAGTTCTTTGGTAGGCCTGGTTTTGCTGCTGTCAGACTACAAAGTGCCCAATAAACGCTTGTCATTAACGGCAGCAGATGAGATTAGACTTTTTGATTGGTTGTATGTCCCACATGCATTTGAGGGATGGTTGGGTAGTCTAGTGGTTAAAGCATTCGCTCTTCGTGCTGAAGACCCAGTTTCGATTCCCCACATGGGTACACCGTGTGAAGCCCATTTGTGTAAACTCATTCACTCACTCATGTGATCAGACTTGATTATGTTCAGACTACCATCATATTGTTTGAATGTTGTTGATATGTCATTAAACTAACAAACAAAACACTGTCGCAGTGATATAATATATGAGGCGGAATACAGCTTTAATCATAAAAGAATCACAGATTCACTCTGATAATGTTTCTTGTTTTGTCAGCAGCCAATGCTTAAATGGTTAATGACTCGAATTGGCATCAGTATGGTTTTCCCAACTCTGACATGCAGTGATATGATTGGTAAAGTGTTCCCAGCTGGCTCACCGACACATGTACATGTGCTCTATTACAGAGACTTCATGAGATTAGGATCCCCTCTCAGCTGCCGAGCAGTTGAAGACACAGCCCAGCTGGACACATGTGCTTGGCATGATGCTGAGATTGTGTCCCATTCCATCAACATGGAGGACAAAAAAGCCACTGTGGAGATCGAGAAGAAGCTCAAGTCTGCTGGTCAGACTGTCCCTCTCACTCGAGTCAAGTGTCTTGTTTCCATGACAACACCCAGAGATGCCAGGATGCATGGGGCGACGGTGACTCCAGCCTTCGTAGAGTTTGACATGAATGCAGAAGGGTTTGCCTGCCTCTATCTACCCAGCATTGCCCCTCAAGGCCCACCCACCCCGTCAGTTGTTGGGGGCGTGGTCGGCACCTCAGAGCCTGTTGTCATAGGTGGAGTGGGCACAGGTAATTAAATCATTATTCGCATGTGACCGTTTGTTTTGTGCTGCCAGAAAAAGAAATGGTGTTTAAAATATTTTTTTTCACTTATCCCCTTAATTATTTGCTGCTACTTCTTTCAGCAATAACTTTTTCTACAGTATGTCAATAGACATCAGCGTGTGTGTTTTTATCACAATCTTGATTTCAGTTGTAAATGCCTTTTAGAAGTGCATCTTTAAATAAATAAGAAACAGACAAGCCTTTTGTCTTACAAGCATATGATGTACAAATCATTGAACAGTTCATGTATAGTTTTGATGTTGCTGATTTGTATGAACTTGCTGTCATTATGAAGGCTGTGTCTATTTTTCCTGTGCAGGTGAACGAGTGTTCCCTCCTCAATCTGGACTGACCTACTCCACGTGGTTCTGTGTGGACAAGTTCAGCACTGTGGCCCAGGATGCCCACCCAGTCCGCCTCCTCACCGTAGTCCGCAACCTGCAGGGGCGGGACGAGAATCTCATCTGTCTGAGTGTCACACTGGCATCTCGGGACAGAGCTCTCATAGTGGCCACACAGGAGACTTACATGCCTAACTCTGGTTGGTATTGCATCTTTACTTCTCAATGCCAGCAGAAGTTTGCTGGCCACACCACTGTAACCCACTATAGAATAGGTGTCCAGGACTCTATTACTTGTCACTAAAAGGAGACCCTAGTTCAGCAAAATATTTTCACTGGATGGTGACCCTCCAGAATAGGTCCCATGCATAATACTGGTAGTCACTCCAAGGTGACCCTGCTTAGAATATGTCCCAATCACTCAATTGGGTGTCACTTCATGGTAGCAAGGGTTATGATAGATACCCAGCATGTTCCAGCATGTTCTGATCACCAAAGAAAAGTTGTTTGTAGACCTGAGACAAGATCTTCCAGCAATGCTCATTCAGCATTATATGCCCATAACTCGGTCTTTACCTATTCCCACATGAGGACATAGCATTTAAATAAAACTGTTTATGAACCAACATATATATGTCTGGCCTTATTCCCAAGGCCTACTACTTACGACTGCTGTGTATGGGTTGCTGACAGACAGTGTGGTTGTGGTTTCAGTGAGTGGCTGTGAGCATGAACAAGAGCCCACATTGAATGACAACACTGTTAGGTTCTGGTGCCCTGAACTCACACAGGAAGGACAGTGGCACCACCTGGTGTTGATCTTCCACCGAGCTGGCATCATGAAGAACAGCAGTGTCAGCCTGTTTGTGGATGGAGAACATGTACAGACACAAAAGGTAGGTCAGGAACCCGTTCAGGGACAATGAGTCTTTCTTGCTTTGATATTGTACTTTGAACATTAATTAATTAATACACTTTCTGATTGATTTATGTCTTTGATTTGAATTTGAGTGAGTGATTCTTAGCTGCATCGCTTTCTAGTGATAGATTGACTTATGAAAGTAATTAATAGTGAGTGAGTGAGTGAGTTTAGTATTATGCCACACTCAGCAGTATTCTAGCTGTGAGCCAGCGGTCTGTAAATAATCGAGCCTGTACCAGACAATTCAGTGATCAACAGCATGAACATTGATCCAAGCAATTATGTGTCCACCAAGTCAGCGAGCCTGACCACACTATCCTGTTAGTCGCCTCTTACGACATGCATGGGGTACTGAAGATCAATTCTAACCCAGATCTTCATGGGTCCAAAGTAATTAATAGGCTTCTAGAGTGATACAGTTAGAGCATGCAAAAGAGAAAAAATATCCATTTGGTCGTCTTTTTACAGTTTTAGATTAACACTTATTGATGAATGCCAGAACATGGTGCAGACAGACCATGCTGTAATGTCTGATTTCTTTCAGCTTCATTACATATCGCCCAACCTGGGTGGTGGGGGAACAGCCAGCCCAACAGCCTTCACCTCCGTGTTCGCCTACATCGGAACTCCCCCACAGCTGAGACGGAACTCACGTCTGACATTCAGACAGGGACCATGCCACCTCCTGGAGGACATTGTATCATCATCTACCGTTCAAAACATCTACAACCTTGGTCCGACGTACATTGGCAGCTTCCAGGCTCCTGTTCTCGGTATGTTAGTCTTTGCAGGAAGATGTCTGATAGGGGTCAAGAAAAGCAGTTTATTTGGAAGTTTCATAATATATGTAAATGTGGGGTACTTTGCCAGTTGTTGAGTTCATTTCAATTGTTCTGACAAGAAAATATTTTGTTGTGAAAGTGTTTGCTGTCCTCCATTGTTTTAATGGTCTTGAATTATCCTTATTTCATACTGAAATCAAAAGATACTAGTGAAACATTTAAAAGGTTTACCTACAATGGGCTGGGGAATAATCTCAATGTATGGAAGCTGTTCATTGGTGATATCAGCATAATTTTTAACTTACCTTACCATAGGTCTTATGCATATTACCTCAAGCTCTGCTTAAAAGAGATCAGACAGTCGTTGATTCGCCATTCTCTAGAATGGCTGCCTCAAGTATCGACGAGTGTACAGGAACGGAAGTGACGTGATCTCCCCTCTCCGCGCAAGCGCGGTCTATCCAAAAATCACTTTTACTTCAAGCATACTGCATGTCAGACGTTCTCATATGCACATCAAATGGCAAATACATGCAGTACGAAGATACCTAGAAAATATTTTTAATTAACATGTTTCTATTAGAAGTATGATCTGTGTTAAAGTAGGTGTGTTCTGACTATTTCAGAAGATGGAGAAGTTTCTGGACCATTCATAGCTGAAGAGAAGGTGATGTTTGAAGTTCACGCCCATGCTATGTCACAAATGACCATTGCAAAGATCAGGAAAGTCTACAACAAAGTAGACAGCAAATCCATTGCCAAACAGGTATGCAGCAATGTGTTTCTTAATCCTGTGAGCTAGATTTTTTAATTTCCCGTTAAGTGACATTTACAGTTTAAACTTTTGCATTAGGTACATGACATTAACTGTGTCAGATTGCTTTTTTCATGATTAAAGTAGCCAGATTGAGGTGAATGTCGATATGTCAAACTGTTAAACGTTACAGGCGTTTTTCCTAAATGCTCTACACTTCTTGATAGGTAATCCTGACAGTTTCGCAGTACTATTGGAGTAATTGTGTTTCATAGAATGATGTGTTAACTATCAGATTCTTAAAAAGTGGTTTTATTATTGCAGCTTGCCATGTCGGCCCATGAAAATGCAACACCTATCAGGATCCTCCACAATGCTTCTGGACACCTGGCGGGACCAGCTCGTAGTTTAGGGGCCATTCTCATGGGATATCTTGGTAGGATGTGTGAATACTTGATACTGTAGTTTCCAGGTTATATGGCAGGGCAGATTATGAACCCATTGGTGTTTTGTAAATAATGTCATTATCCTGATTGAAGTAATGACAATGGATTGTGGGTTAGAACTGGTTCCTGTCAACAAATAACATGTGACTTGTAACTTAGATGGATCATTGGGGATGTCTGTCTGACCCATTGGCACAGGAATAAAATTATACACACATTTCAGATTTAATATTTCTTATAATTGACATTTAAATTATCAACAAACATAAGATTTATAAACAGCAAACAAGTGTCACATGTCACATAAAACTTGGTTAAAGGCATACCATTGTATCCTAGTGATGTGGATTGTTGCTACTATATCAGTTGTCAAGTCATGATTCAATTCTATTCAGGCCACTGTCATACACGTCAAAAACTAAAGTGACAAAAACCCACTCACTGTTTTGAATCCCAATGACTGTGATTTTCATAATTTTTGTAGGTGTCCGCACATTCTGTCCTCGTCCTGTTGCCAAAATGTTGGACAATGTTGGAGGCACCTCATCCCTGCTTGGCCTGATCGCCATGGCAACTGATGTGGAAGGCCTGTATGCTGCTGTAAAGGCGCTAGTGTGTGTAGTCCGGAGCAACAAGGCGGCCATGTGGGACATGGACAGGATCCGGGGCTATCAGGTAGTAACAGTGTTTCTGTTTGTATGGAGAGGAAATACTTCATGAGGAAAGAGATGATGTATGGTGGACAACCAATCTTTCAATGCTTCATGGTCCACAATAGTGTCAGGCAAGCAATATGAATCATATTGCCCTGGACATGACTGAAGCAGTGTGAATGCATGTCTTATGTCTTATGCTAAGTCAACTTGATATGAAGTGGGACATGCTTCACTTCCTTGTCAAGAACAAATACTATTTGTATAGCAACATGTCTGAGCATTCGGTCACATTTAGCCCTCACATGGGTACTCCTTATCCCTATCAAACTTTGTGTAGTATATGCACCAAAAGACATGTAACTATGATTCATTCTTGACGACTTTGGTGAGTGGTCATCTGGACTATTTCACAGGTATTGGAACCACGGGCTTGTAATACTAAAAACTGCCGTCAAGGTATATACAGTCAGCTCTCGTTAATCCGACACTTGTGGTTGCAGAGAAATATGTCGGATTAACTGAAATGTCGGATTAATGAAAATGTCGGATTAATGTATTTGTGTGAAAATATCAATGTTTACTAAATGTCATGATCATCATACTGTTGCATGCATATCAGAAATGTAGATCTAGTTATCTTCATCGTACGTAAAAATATTCACAGAAATAAAAAATACTAACAATACATACTTGTTATCATTTATTAACATTCGTAGATGGCATAACATACATATATAATCACATAAGCGAACCGTTTCATATCTATTTCATGACCACATTGGCACAAAACTCGCGTTTGTTTTTACCGCATATCAGCTGCCATTATGACCTGGATGTTGAATATGTTACAGTTTCCATACAACTAATTCCATAATAACATGTGGACGTCTAATGTACAATCAAGCGTGTATCATAACATATATAATTTATAACTTGAAAAAGTCTTTGATGGTCATTAACATCAAACACGTCTAAGTGGTGTGTCAGAAATGTTTGCAAAGTGATCAACGATGTTTTGGCCTCAGATAGCTTGAAGCATTGGAATCAGTCGTAGAGACGCACAACCACTAAGCAGACTGCTTCAGGAGGTCAGATACGGTTGATCGTCCAATCTTCACATCAAACTTCTGCTCAGCAAAAGTGATGACTTCTTGTTGTGTTGTCTGGGGTTTGTCTTTCTTCAAAAGGAGAGAGATCAAAGAGAAATTAATTTACCTACTCAGATTTACTCCGTCTCCGAAACTACAAGCTATAGTTTAAGAAATAACTCTGAAATTTACAGTCGAAATGCCCCTTATGCCAAACCCTTTCTACCCGACACAATAAATTTATGGAATGCCCTACCAAATTCCAAAGAGTCATGCAGTCTCAAAGAATTTTGAAAACCTAATTACAAAAACCAAAAACAAGATTTATATTGATCTTAATTATGGCTCTTGTTTTTGTCAAATCGTTCATTGCTGCCTCAGGCTCTCGCATCTATCGACCCAAACGCCGATAAGTATAACAGACATTAAATAAACAGTGCATGTTGCTCTTGTGGATATCAACTACCCGTTATAACCTGGATAATTTTTTGAACGGAAACAAAGTATTTACTCCTTGTGTAAACCAGGAAATAGTTGAATAAGTCCACGATTATATCATCACAACCTTCCAATTTTCACAGGGAAATACTGAAATTAACTCAACAACCTTCTCGTGATTGATATATATTCCTACAATAGCTTGTTAGACACACACAACTGTAAGTCTCTAATTATGACTACTTAGAGAATAGTTGTATTTGATGTAATCTGTATATATTTATATGTACTTAAAAATATATTTATGCAATAGTCAATATCGATGACGTCGCATCCTCCATTACATTTTAAATTTTATGTTGCATGGGAGCGGTGTTAAAATAAGCAGTAATACTTCACCAATCCCAATTCCTTTTCATAAATAATAATAAAATATGTTTAAACCAAAATGACTTTCAAACTTCATAATAGTCAATAAAAATGTGTTATCATAATTACATCATTAATCAACTCATCAACGAACTATGCCTCCTGTGGGTACTGGGCTGGTCCCACTTTCATTGTAGGGATGTGGAAACACAACCTATGTGCACTGAACCATTAATTAATGTGTCTCACAACTGGGAGTTCTCACAAATGGGAGGACACCGGTCGGATCATCCCACCGGCTGTGTTGATTGTCTGTTTTTACAATGTATTTACAATAATCAGTTGCTAGATTGGTGTGTCGGAGTCGGAATGCGAGAATGTCGGATTAACGAGAGTAATTATCACTGTTTTAAATGGTTCCCAAATTTTTTGTCGGATTAACGTGATTGTCGGATTAATGAGTGTCGGATTAACGAGAGCTGACTGTACTGTTACTGACGGGGTCTTAATACTATATAAAAGGAAAGGGATGTAACGAGGTCAACACACCAAGTTCGTTTCAGGGCGAATTCAACAATACTCACTGTATTTATCCCATTTAAAGTATGCACACATTTCAAGCCAATAGATTTACCTACGAAATGAGACATACAGCACAAAAATCAAAGCAGTACTTTGGAAGCTCGAAAAATCGTGATTTCTCGATTCCGAGCCAAAGTCCCTGCTCAAAATTTGTAGAGGTAACTCACCCATTTTCTTGATTATTTCACAGTATATACAAACGACATTCACCAAAAATGTTGAACTGATGGCAACTGTCAGCGCGTTAGTCGCCATTCTTTCGGAGACACTTACACCTCACTGTCATAATGAGTTTACGTACATTTATTCATTGCAAACAGAATTGTGTCGTGCCCGTTCGCCATATGACGACCTTGGCCTTAACCAGCATGTTTAAATGCTCAACGTCTATGAAGTCACAGGTTCATTTGAAACACTGGGGCCCCGTTTCACAAAGCTCTCGTAAGCCTAAGATCTCATAACTTTTCTCGTAGCATTCGTAGCTCCTATGTTACAGTATAGGAGGTATGAATGCTCAAGAAAAGTTACGACATCTTGGGCTTATGAGGGCTTTGTGAAACGGGGCCCTGGTTAAATGGATGTATTGGATTGATTGCAAATTTCAAAGACAAGCCATATTAAAAGTCTATTGAATACATGCGTGGGTGGTCTTGAGAGATAAACCTGTGTACTTGTGCTGTAGATGCTGGCTATGTTGTACAAGAAGAAGCGTCACCTCCTCAACAGCCACATCCTACATCTCACCTTCTCGTTAGTGGGTACTGTTGACAGTGGAAGAGAGAGCTCTGCCATACCAAACCAGACGTCGTTTGAGGACTTGCTCTGCAATCTCGAGGTCAGTAAATATTGTTTGTTTACACTCAGAGGAGTAGGCTCTGTGTGGCTCTGAGTAGGCTCTGAATTAGACCAAAGCATGAAATTGCTGGTTCTCAAATTCTGTGTTCAGCATTATGTTTCAGCTTTCACAACTTAGCAATGGAATGTTGGTTTGTGCCAAATTGATTCCATCTCTTACATTGGCTCATCTGGCTATTTAGTGTATCTGGTCAACACGTCGTCTTGACTCACTGCATATTGGATTAAGAGTCATAAGCACTATGCACACATTTGTGAATGAGATTTTAGGTGACAAAAGTTAATTTTCATCGCAAAAGTCTATGTATAGGAGAAAACACGCCCCCGAGGTTTGGTAGAGAATGTAAAATCCTGCTTGGGAAAACATTTGCACTTTGAAATTGATTTTGGACGATATTTTTCAATTGATTTCAAACACTCATATATAGTTTGAATGTTGATGTTCATATAGAGTTAGGAAAAAGTAAAACCTGGAAAGAGGTCTTACTTACAAAAAGTAAAACCTGGGAAGAGGTCTTACTTACAAAAAGTAAAAGCCGGGAAGAGGTCTTACTTACAAAAAGTAAAACCTGGGAAGAGGTCTTACTTACAAAAAGTAAAACCTGGGAAGAGGTCTTACTTACAAAAAGCAAAACCTGGGACGAGGTCTTACTTACAAAAAGTTAAACCTGGGAAGAGGTCTTACTTACAAAAAGTTAAACCTGGGAAGAGGTCTTACTTACAAAAAGTAAAAGCCGGGAAGAGGTCTTACTTACAAAAAGTAAAACCTGGGAAGAGGTCTTACTTACAAAAAGTTAAACCTGGGAAGAGGTCTTACTTACAAAAAGTAAAAGCCGGGAAGAGGTCTTACTTACAAAAAGTAAAACCTGGGAAGAGGTCTTACTTACAAAAAGTAAAACCTGGAAAGAGGTCTTACTTACAAAAAGTAAAACCTGGGAAGAGGTCTTACTTACAAAAAGTAAAAGCCGGGAAGAGGTCTTACTTACAAAAAGTAAAACCTGGGAAGAGGTTTTACTTTCAAAAAGTTAAACCTGGGAAGAGGTCTTACTTACAAAAAGTAAAACCTGAAAGAGGTCTTACTTACAAAAAAGTAAAACCTGGGAAGAGGTCTTACTTACTAAAAGTGAAAGCCGGAAGAGGTCTTACTTACAAAAAGTAAAACCTGGGAAGAGGTCTTACTTACAAAAAGTTAAACCTGGGAAGAGGTCTTACTTACAAAAAGTAAAACCTGGGAAGAGGTCTTACTTACAAAAAGTTAAACCTGGGAAGAGGTCTTACTTACAAAAAGTTAAACCTGGGAAGAGGTCTTACTTACAAAAAAAGTAAAAGCCGGGGAAGAGGTCTTACTTACAAAAAGTAAAACCTGGGAAGAGGTCTTACTTACAAAAAGTTAAACCTGGGAAGAGGTCTTACTTACAAAAAGTAAAAGCCGGGAAGAGGTTTTACTTTCAAAAAGTTAAACCTGGGAAGAGGTCTTACTTACAAAAAGTAAAACCTGGGAAGAGGTCTTACTTACAAAAAGTTAAACCTGGGAAGAGGTCTTACTAACAAAAAGTTAAACCTGGGAAGAGGTCTTACTTACAAAAAAGTAAAAGCCGGGGAAGAGGTCTTACTTACAAAAAGTAAAACCTGGGAAGAGGTCTTACTTACAAAAAGTTAAACCTGGGAAGAGGTCTTACTTACAAAAAGTAAAAGCCGGGAAGAGGTCTTACTTACAAAAAGTAAAACCTGGGAAGAGGTCTTACTTACAAAAAGTAAAACCTGGAAAGAGGTCTTACTTACAAAAAGTAAAACCTGGGAAGAGGTCTTACTTACAAAAAGTTAAACCTGGGAAGAGGTCTTACTTACAAAAAGTAAAAGCCGGGAAGAGGTCTTACTTACAAAAAGTAAAACCTGGGAAGAGGTCTTACTTACAAAAAGTTAAACCTGGGAAGAGGTCTTACTTACACAAAAAGTAAAAAGTCGGGAAGAGGTTTTACTTTCAAAAAGTTAAACCTGGGAAGAGGTCTTACTTACAAAAAAGCAAAACCTGGGACGAGGTCTTACTTACAAAAAGTTAAACCTGGGAAGAGGTCTTACTTACAAAAAGTAAAAGCCGGGAAGAGGTCTTACTTACAAAAAGTAAAACCTGGGAAGAGGTCTTACTTACAAAAAGTTAAACCTGGGAAGAGGTCTTACTTACAAAAAGTTAAACCTGGGAAGAGGTCTTACTTACAAAAAGTAAAACCTGGGAAGAGGTCTTACTTACAAAAAGTAAAACCTGGAAAGAGGTCTTACTTACAAAAAGTAAAACCTGGGAAGAGGTCTTACTTACTAAAAGTAAAAGCCGGGAAGAGGTCTTACTTACAAAAAGTTAAACCTGGGAAGAGGTCTTACTTACAAAAAAGTTAAACCTGGGAAGAGGTCTTACTTTACAAAAAAGTAAAACCTGGGAAGAGGTCTTACTTACAAAAAAGTTAAACCTTGGAAGAGGTCTTACTTACAAAAAAGTAAAACCTGGAAAGAGGTCTTACTTACAAAAAAGTAAAACCTGGGAAGAGGTCTTACTTACTAAAAAAAGTAAAAGCCGGGAAGAGGTCTTACTTACAAAAAAGTAAAACCTGGGAAGAGGTCTTATTTTACAAAAAGTAAAACCTGGGAAGAGGTTTTACTTACAAAAAAAATTAAACCTGGGAAGAGGTCTTACTTACAAAAAGTAAAACCTGGAAAGAGGTCTTACTTACAAAAAGTAAAACCTGGGAAGAGGTCTTACTTACTAAAAGTAAAAGCCGGGAAGAGGTCTTACTTACAAAAAGTTAAACCTGGGAAGAGGTCTTACTTACAAAAAGTTAAACCTGGGAAGAGGTCTTACTTACAAAAAGTAAAACCTGGGAAGAGGTCTTACTTACAAAAAGTTAAACCTTGGAAGAGGTCTTACTTACAAAAAGTAAAACCTGGAAAGAGGTCTTACTTACAAAAAGTAAAACCTGGGAAGAGGTCTTACTTACTAAAAGTAAAAGCCGGGAAGAGGTCTTACTTACAAAAAGTAAAACCTGGGAAGAGGTCTTACTTACAAAAAGTAAAACCTGGGAAGAGGTCTTACTTACAAAAAGTAAAACCTGAGAGCAAGCAAAACCCTCAAATGCGGTTATTCTGGGAAAAGAAGAGATGCTTGATATATAGTGAGAAGCACACTTCAGGTTTATATGGCACAAGAACAGTTCATGTGATCATTCTGTTGATTGAAAATATGTTATGGCAAATAAAGACAATTTATGATACATTGTTGGATGTATTTTGTGAAAAAAAACCCCAGTAATAACTGATAAATGTATTGGTTCAAATGTTAGATAAAAAGATGATTAATGTGAATATACTCAGGATTTCTTTGTCATGTGAGACCTGACATTTTCTCAAGGTATCCATGTTGTGGGGTTGTGAACACTATAGTGTTGTGAATAATATGATCTTTCTATGCAGTGAACACTATGCTCTTTCTATGTTGTGAACACTATGCTCTTTCAATGCTGTGAACACTATGCTTCTTCTATTCTGTGAACACTATGCTCTTTCTATGCTGTGAACACTAAGCTGTTTCTTTCTTGTGAACACTATGCGCTTCTATGCTGTGAACACTATGCTCTTTATATGCTGTGAACACTAAGCTGTTTCTTTGTTGTGAACACTAAGCTGTTTCTTTGTTGTGAACACCATGCTCTTCTATGCTGTGAACATTATGCTCGTTATATGCTGTGAAAACTATACTCTGTCTATGCTGTGAACACTATGCTCTTTCTATGCTGTGAACACCATGCTCTTCTATGCTGTGAACACTATGCTCTTTTATATGCTGCGAACACTATACTCTTTCTATGCTGTGAACACTGCTCTTTCTATGCTATGAACACTAATGCTTACTGCTTCTATGCTGTGAACACTATACTCCTTCTATGCTGTGAACACCATGCTCTTCTATGCTGTGAACATTATGCTCTTTATATGCTTTGAAAACTATACTCTGTCTATGCTGTGAACACTATGCTCTTTCTATGCTGTGAACACCATGCTCTTCTATGTTGTGAACACCATGCTCTTTATATGCTGCGAACACTATACTCTTTCTATGCTGTGAACACTGCTCTTTCTATGCTGTAAACACTATGCTTCTATGCTGTGAACACTATACTGTTTCTATGCTGTGAACACTATGCTCCTTCTATGCTGTGTACACTATGCTCTTTCTATGTTGTGAACACTATGCTCTCTCTATATTGTGAACACTATACTGTTTCTATGCTGTGAACACTATGCTGTTTCTATGCTGTGTACACTATGCTGTTTCTTTGTTCAGGTGTGGCACGAAGCTCCAGGGGATCTGCAGAGATCTCTCTATGAACACTTCTTTGAACTGTTAACAGAATCTAGGTAAGACAAAGTCATCGTTTCCTTCTTAAGCCAGACTAAAAATGTATAAATCATGAAAATGTGTTTGTACCAATTGTCTCAATGTTTTCGTGTTAATATACTGAGAGAAACAAATAAAGGATCACAGGAAAATGCAAGCGTTCCTTTAATATTTTCCAGTTTTCATCACCAGCTTTGAAACTGGAAAATAATAAAGGAAAGCTTGCATTTTCCTCTGATCCTTTATTTGTTTCTCTCAGTATATATAGACATGATAGTGTTCGTGTTACTAAATTTACATGCTAGTGTGTGTGTGTTGATATATTGACATGGGAGTATTTTATATATATATTAACAAGGGAGGTTTTGTGTTGAGTTAATATATTGACAAGGGAGAGTTTGTGTAGATATTTTGACATAGGTGTGTTTGTGTAGATATTTTTACATGAGTGTGTTCATATTGACATGGTAAGTGATTGTGACGCAGTGATCAGAAGGTGAACCACAGCATGATGCGTCAGATCGGTCTGGTTGAGAGACTGCTTCACGTCATGCACGATGTCCGGCTGTCCCAGCTGACCATCCAGACTGTGTCCTCCGTCCTCAATGAACTCCTGCAGGGGCCACCAGACGCCCCTGCTCTACTCAGGTTAGACTGTCAACATCTTCTGATTTTCAAGGCAGCGGCTTGTAGGGAAGTAAAGAAAGGACATTTCTTCATAATTTTGTTTTTTCATAACTGCATTGTCGTATTACCAAACTTCTCCAAATCGGATTCATTGGGTTGTACATGACAATTGTATTGTGAACAGGACTTGTTTCTTTTCATTTTCTACTTCTGGTTTAAACTTTTAAACGATTTTCATCTTTCAAACTCGGTAGTGATTTTGCTGCTCAACAAATGCGCTTTGTGTTATTGCTGCCAGCATTGATAAAAATTACGTGTTCCAGATTTGGCCAGTTTGTCGTATCAACCATTCCCTCAGCTAGTGTGAATGAGAAGCTGATCAGTCTTCAGGCAAACGGTACTGGACTGTCCAACAGTGACGAGGATGTATCCCCTTCAGCCACACAACAGGAAGTTACAGGTAGAGCACTTTCAGACAGCAGGGCTGAGACTGCAATACCAAGCTACTGTATTAAGTGACAGGCTTGTCATAAATGTTGACAATGCTTGATAGGGAGCAGTGATTGAAACCTTTGGTCACAATGCTAAAGTTACTCTTCTTAAAAGGAGACAGTGTGCAAAAACAGTTGTATGACATTGCTGATATGTTGTGAATGCTCAAAATTGTCTGCAGTTTGTGTTACCATGTACACTGCTGTAATGGTAGGCAAAAAAATTTGATTTGTTAACATATTGTTCAGGGTTATTACTCCTAAATATAAAAGAGAAAAAAATATGCTGTAAGTATGTTGACTTTAACCTCATTGGGCAAGTGGACATGTTTTGTGGTACTTGGGCTGCAAATATTTGTAAATAATCTTCTTTTTAAGACAGTGTTATTCCTTGTTTCCAGCTGAGAGTAACCAGATCAACCAGATCCACACCATCAAATTGAGGAACATCCTGCTGGAGGTGATGCTGAGGCTCATCATTCCACGGGGAGCCAACAAAGTGGACCAGTTGTGAGTCTATTGTCACATGATGTTCAAAGATTGTCCTCGTGGGTAGTCCTTGTTACCATAGGCACCCAGCAACCCCTACTAGTCGTCAGGGTATTGATTGGTTTTGTGTCATTGGACCAAACTATGGGTATTGTTGCTATTATATTAATCACAGGATTGTATGGTCCAGGATCTTTCTCATTGACTTGAATATTACTGGATTTGTCTTTGAAAAATTAGATTGTATCATACTGATTTTATAAAACAAGTGTAAGCATGTTATTATAGACACTCAGCCACATAGTCACTATGTATTCCGATTGTTTATCTGATTCTTTTTTCTCTCATAGCAAGGATTGGATTGAACTTGAAATGTCCATAGATAGTTTGGAAAACTGCTGATTGGCAGCATAAGGACATATGGAGGCAAGCTTCATTAAGCAACATCATAGAATGATCAGACTGTAGAATCCTAATGCATAAGCTCTACTCATATTTTGTAATGTCCCTTTGTTCATTGCTTCCAGTACCTGTGAGGAGATTCAGAAGGTGCTGGGCTTTGATTGGCTGCTGCTGTTCCTGCAGCCTCACCTTCACCAGTCAACAGTAGTACTGGCTTTGAGACTACTCCTCACCATGTTCCGCAACCCCAACAACATCAACCGCTTCCGAGAGGGCAGCTTCGGCGGAGGCTGGCTTGGTGATACAGAACATGTGATCAAGAACCAGATGGCCACCATGCTGGGTATGTTGTAGGCTGGAAATGTTTCAGACGTAGAAGAAATTTTTCTCCAAGTTAAGTCAATATATAGATGTGACTTTGTAATATCTACAAGTTAATATGATATTATACTGATGTATTTTGGTTGATTGATGACAGTATAGTAATTATTTCCTTTTGCCTCATGACCTTTGTTTTGTTTAGGTTTCAATCTAGGAACTGCCTCCAAAGGCCATGAACGTGAGGTCAACTCTGAGGTTTGCCATGTGCCAGGGTTCCTCGCCCTGCAGTGGTTGTTACCGCGGCACACGGATGTGTCCGCACTCTACTTCCTGCTGATGGCTCTCATGCTTGGCCAGCACATGAAAGAACTGCCAGCTGACGTTCAGGTAGACGCCAAAGCCAGATCACATGGGAGGGTATATTTCTCTAATTAACTTCTCCGTGTCGTCACACTAGACTCACCGTGTTTGGTTGACACACTGGTAGTTGAGCAGTGATGGCAGTTTTTTTGCGGAATTTTGTCCTGTTTGGTCCATGTGGCCTTTGAAGATCAGGCATTGGGATGTTTCGTTTTGCCATCTCTGTATAGTTTGGTTTGTATGTTTAGAGAGTAGATTTTCTTTCATTGATTGCTGAAGGTATTTTTCATGAGTTATCGGTTTGTATAATGCATCTTAGATTGTGTGCACTGTATGCCATCAGTTTGATATGTTCACACTAATTGTTAGAAATACCTTTTTAAGTTACCCTGACTTAAATAGAAGTATCTTAATATTTTTATGTATATTTTTTTGTGTCATTCAGATATGCCCTTTTTGTTATTTGTAATAATTCAGGATGTTATTAGTTCCTTATGACCACCTAGCAATAACAAATATGTGTGTGTGTTGTGTATTCATGTCGGTAGCTGTAGTTCTTAGAAACAGTGGTAAAAAATAACAAATATAACACTTATATGAATTTAAGAAATGATGGTTAATTTTTTTTGGTAAGTAATTCAGGTACTGGTAATAAGTTTTATAATAGTTTTCAGACACTGTTAAATAGTTTGGCAGAAAAGGCAGAGGGATATTGATCCCTGTGACCTTTTGTTTATATGTTGATACTATACTGAGATGCCAGCCTCTACAATTTTATCGTAGTCGCTACAAAATTGTATCATCAAATTATGCCAATATGATTGCTCTAGATATTCTACGAAATTTGAATACAATTCATTAAAATTCGGATATATATAGACAAAAATTTATTTTCATAGATTAAATACATTTTCGCCGAAGAATAAATGTAATGCTGATAATTTTGAAATTTGCTGTTGGAGGTATGTGAAATTAAAGCTTCACTCTTGATTAGTGTGACATTATCTTTTTCAGAATCCATCATGATTTTAAGTATTTAGTTGACTACTAATTTTATGGTCAAACTACTAAATTTTTCCTTATCCTGACTCATGCTCTTTTTGCTTGTCTTCTTCTTCTTGCGAACATAGTGGAACACTTGTATCTCCCTAATTGAAGCTCCCTTCAATTTAAAATCACTAATTAGTATTCACCACGAGTTACCTCCTTTCCACAAGCGCGGGAACGAGGGCGCCACCTCTACCCATGTGCCTCACTCTCTCCTTCTTCGCCCAGTGAGCTGGACGTGAGAGCGCCTGTGTCTCCCGACACACTATATCCTTTGATTATATTTAGTTAGTTACCTCGTATAGACATCTATAGAGGTTTAGCTAGTATCCTTCAACGATTATATATTGATATTTAGTCGTTTTTCTACAGTTTATTCACGGGACGCCGTGTTTGTTTCAGTGGATTACGTTGATGAAAATTCTGTACTATTGCAGATTACGTTTTTTATGCTGCTGCTGATCCACCTTTAATATGATGTACGGCGCCATGTTTATTATATTCACATTGCAGTTGCGGTACTAATTTATCCAATTCTACCTCTTTATTAATATTTACTTTATGCGCGTTGGCACGCACAGCAGATAGGTCGCTGTGATGCAGAGTCTAGTATGACTGATACACGGAACCCTCGCCAGTCTACTGCTGTTGGCCGACTCTCCGCGTGTGGTGTTCCGCTAGAGTGGTGGAGAGGTGTGGGACGTAGTCCGCCATCTCCAAGAAGCATTCTGCTTCCCCAGACATCCCATCGTCGCAGCAGAAGACTAGAGGGTTTTTCTACTACATCTCAACAACCGAGACCGTTCCCATCGAAGTTTGGGCCTGTATGATGATCAGCCGGTCATCATACCGGATGTACATCAAAGATTGACCGATGTCGGCACAGATCAGCATGCAGCCTGATGTACCAACGCAGATATGCGATGATCGTCCTGAGGGTCCCATCATTACCAACACTCAGACGCACACCCAGGGCAGCGTCGACCTCTGAGGGAAAATCAACGAAGTCTACTAGGACTTTCTCAACCGAGATTGTTCCAGCCGATGACCTGGACCTCTACGATGATCAGCTGATCATCATCCCCGACGTACGCCACAAGAAACGACCGGGGACAGCTACAACGACATCAGCAGAGATCACCATGCAGCCTGATGCCTCTACACTGATGTCGGACGATTTTCCGGTGGACCCCTCCATTAACACCGCAGATAAAGCACCGACGACCTCGTCGCAGACCATCCCAGAAGACATGATGCGACAAATTATGAACATCATGGAGGACCAATATCTGCGGTAGCAGGGTCCGAAGCTTAACCGCGAAGGCTCCAACGTGACAGCACCCCAGAGGCACCCCCGTCAACGTAGCAGCCAGGAAGATGTCACCTTCAGCGAAGGAAGTCACGGACCACCTTGGACGAAGGACCTAGATGTACAGCTTCGCGAAGGCCTTCGCTGGCGGAAAGGACCTAGATGTACAGCCTTCGAAGGCGTGAAAGAACCTAGATGTACAGCCTTCGCGAAGGACTTCGCGAAGGCAGGATAGATCATCACCTTATGCGGTTTCATCCCTAGATGTGGACTCGGACCATCAGACATCACGGAAGCCTTCGCGAAGGTCATATCGTCGTTCCCGGACCGACGCAGAGGAAGCAGCAAGGCATACGCGCAAGGACACCTGAATCCAGATCATCATCATCTAGAAGGACATCGAGGGACTATACAAGAGCTTCGCGAAACTATCAACGTTCCCCTCACAAGTCTCGAGAAGATCAACCCATAGACAAGTTGATCATCGATATCAAGTATAAGAACTACAATCGTATATTGGTTCTGTTGAATCCATGACGCAGAGGCGTATGTTCGCTGGCCTAAATAGATCTAGAACGATCAATTAGACACTTATCACCAGACTTCGTAAACACGACTTCTGAATATGATAAGATGATCCATGCGCCATACTTAGGCAAGCCGCCCGATCCCACATCCTGTTAAACACAGAGGCTGTTCCGCGAAACAAAGCCATATATATATTTATATATATATATATATATATACTAATCGGCTTTGACTCGACTTACCTTCAGCGATGGTCGCGAAGGCTAAGTGGCTCCAAGTCTACTTCACCCAGAAGATCTAGAAGGGATACCGAGAACTTCGCGAAGTCTCCGGGCGTTCACCGAGGAAGTCTCCTCCAAGGTTTCCATATACTAGCCACTCGTCATATATAGCTACTCGTCAGTCCGTTCAAGACGCCGCATAAGTTGATTATCAACTGTATGCCAGATGCCGATCTATAAGCCTACGCGAAGATAATTGCTCAGGCTATTTACAACACAGAACGCCGCTGTATTATTAGTCAACGACATTTCATAGATCTTCACAGAAATCAACTATTCCGTATAAATTGCTAATATACAATCCCGGACGACGATCACGATTATCTACATGCGTGACCATTACGCATATCTGCAGACAATTCAATATCGAAATTGAACAGCAGCCTTGTTACAGCGAGTATAACTCTTAATCGTCAAAGTTTCTGAGAAGAAATATGTACAACAAGTTCAACGTTAATTCTACAATTATGACGATACATTCATGTATACAGTCTACAAGCTTGCAAGTTGTTTATACCCTTATATATAAGGAAGTCGGAATTATATTCAAAACTGAAATTACTTTCACGACAACCAGGAAAATAACCTACCCAGCATAAAATTACAGAGCGAGATATTTTCACCGGAGGTTTCAGCGGTTACCATTAACCCTCAAACACGCGTGGTCACCGGATAACTTCGAAGCTACGGTGAAGACCGACGTTTATGCTAATATCAACGACGACAAGAATTTATTCAAGGTGGGTTTTTTCCGCTACACCGGTGACATCACAGCGCGGGTATTATACAGAATCAAAATGCCTTGTTCTGATTGGACCGCGTTGGACAACGACCTACACAGAGGTCGATCTCTATTCACAGTTCAAGACTTACGTCACAAGTGACAACTATATATCAGTGAACGAGCAAGCCTCATTACAGTCCAGTTAACCTGAACATTCATGATTAGACTGCCTTTCTTCAAGATAGAGACCTCCCCTGTCAAGTTAAGACGAGGGATCGGGCAGTCAGGCGATTTTACATAAAGTTCAACGAGGACAGACACACCTGGTTGTGCACCTACATCGTCAAGGACTTTAGCGAATTACCTAGACGAAAGATACAAGTGGATCTAAATCCACAGCGTTTCAGACTACAGCTGAATTTCATCAAGCTTAACTAACACAACTAGATGGTTAGTAAACCTACTAAACTTCTGTTTGGAGAATAAACGAAATTTCAGCCCAACCTGGGGATATGAATATAGTGCTCCAACACCTCACAAGTGAGGTTTATGAACACGCCTGGATGACATACTTGGACCCCATGATACGATGATTCTATCAAGATGGCCAGCAAGAGCACTGTAAATTTATCTCCACCAAACCAAACAGGAGTAAAAAATGCAACAGATTATTTCCTCTATCATCAACTTACGCAGAGAGAAGTCTCATGTACTATATCTCCATTTGGATCAGAACTGTCATACTACGTGCATATGCGGATGGACCTATTCCGACCCTCCATGAGCTTAATACTCATGATATTATAGCTAACTTCTACAATTGTTCCCACACAAATGTGATTGAAATATTGGAGGGTTTATTTCTGGAGATCCGATATGGTGGTTGCAAACCATTATCTGAGAGATATCACCACCGAGGACGCCCCCAGGTATACACCAATTGATCCCATGGTCCTCGCACAACAGCTGACAGTTCTCGAGAAGATAAGTCAATCTAACAGATTTTTACTTATCTTATAACAATACTAAATAGCTTCATGCTATATATAATTTACTTAAGTTCCTTTTATCATCACAGTACTATGATTATTACATCATACAATATATAAGTTAACAACTCTACAGAGTTTGTTATTATATATATTTACCTTAAGTTATTCATATCTTAAGAGTAATATTATGGTTACATGATAAATGCATCAGCTAACAAACTCTACAGAGTTTTTGGCTATTTTATACATAGCTTAAGTTAATTAAGCTAACAAACTCTCTGGAGTTTTACTATTATATAGGTAACTTTAAGCTAATTATACCTTAAGCATAGTACTATACTCATATTATTAAAATATATTGGCTAACAAACTCTAAGGAGTTTTTTGCTATTATATAGGTAGCTTAAGCTTATTCATATCTTAAGCTTAGTACTATGTTTATATCATATAAGTAGATTAGCTAACAAACTCTAAAGAGTTTTTGCTATTTGGCTTAAGTATCATCATATTTCTAAGCAATATGGTTATATTATAACATGTATTAGCTAACAAACTCTACAGAGTTTTAGCTATTATATATGTAACTTAAGCTTATTCATATCTTAAAAGCAGTACTATGTTTATATCATATAGGTATATTAGCTATCAAAACTCTAAAGAGGGTTTTGCTATTATATATTTAAGCTTTAAGTTTCATCATATTTTAAGCTTTATAGTTACATTATAACATGTATTAGCTAACAAACTCTACGGAGTTCTTGCTATATATATGTAGCTTAAGTTTTCCTTCATAAGCTCAATACTAGGTTTATATCATAGCTAACAAACTCTAAAGGGTTGTTTTGGCTATTATACAATTAGCTTAAGTTTTCATCATATCTTAAGCAGTATGGATTTACATTATAAAGGTATTAGCTAACAAAACTCGACGGAGTTTTGTTATATATATATAGCTTAAGTTTCATCATAACTTAAGCTCAGTACTATAAGCTTAGTACTATGGTTACACTATAAACATATTAGCTAATAAACTCTACAGAGTTTTTTGGCTATTATATATGTAGCTTAAGTTAATAATATCTTAAGCACAATACTATACTCATATTGTAAAATATATTAGCTAACAAACTCTACGGAGTTCTGCTATTATATATGTTGCTTAAGTTCATTATATCTTAAGCACACTACTATACTCATATTGTAAAATATATTAGCTAACAAACTCTCACGGAGTTTTGCTATTATATATGTAGCTTAAGTTAATTATATCTTAAGCACACTACTATACTCATATTGTAAAAATATATTAGCTAACAAAACCCTACAGAGTTTTGCTATATATATATGTAGCTTAAGTTAATTATATCTTAAGCTCAGTACTATACTAATATTATAAATATATATTAGCTAACAAACTCTACAGAGTTTGGCTATTATATATGTAGCTTAAGTTAATTATAGCTTAAGCACAGTACTATACTCATATTATAAAAATATATTAGCTAACAAACTCTACAGAGTTTGGCTATTATATATGTAGCTTAAGTTAATTATAGCTTAAGCACAGTACTATACTCATATTATAAAAATATATTAGCTAACAAACTCTACAGAGTTTTGCTATTATATATGTAGCTAAAGCTTATTCATATCTTAAGCTCAGCATTATATCTATATCATATAAGTATATTAACTAACAAACTCTAAAGAGTTTGCTATTATATAATTAGCTTAAGTTTAATCATATCTTAAGCTTAGTACTATGTTATATCTTAAAGTATTTTAGCTAACAAACTCTAAGGAGTTTATACTAGCATATTAACAAGCTTAAGTCTATTAGTCTTAAGCATTGTATTAATGTTATATATACTTTATCATAATAAGTACATGGTAATAACCTTTTATATGGCAGCTGATAAGTTAGCAGCAGGAATTCATCAATTCAGTGCCTTTATGAAGTTCCCATAGGGTTATTACAATCATCACAGTTCAAATCACTAATTATTAAAAATCCAAAGTATTAGATATTCCCACCTCCGTTCAGTAGGATGCTACAAGCAAAGAAGAGCATGAGTCAGGATAAGGAAAAATATGTAATTTTAGAGTAAAATTGATATTTTATACTTATCCTGACTCATGAGGTCAGCTCCTCCCATCCTCCCCAAATAACACTTTGGATTTCCTGTAAATTCAAATGTTGGGCTCAGTATATGAGGAGAGAGTGAGGCACATGGGTAGAGGTGGCGCCCTCGTTCCCGAGCTTGTGGAAAGGAGGTAACTCGTGGTGAATACTAATTAGTGATTTTAAATTGAAGGGAGCTTCAATTAGGGAGATACAAGTGTTCCACTATGTTCGCAAGAAGAAGAAGACAAGCAAAAAGAGCATGAGTCAGGATAAGTATAAAATATCAATTTTACTCTAAAAATTACATTTTTGATCCTTGAAACTACTATTTGCATTTGCAACACTTTGGGGTTGGCGTCTCTGCTGTTTTAGTGCCATGTTCCAGTGACTGTGTTGAGTAGTCCATTAACTAGGGTTATTTGCAGCTGAACCTGGATGCTGTGTGGACTGTGATATTTGGGGTGCCAGCCAGCAAACCTGTGGCTCTGTTGGCCAAAGAGAAGGTGGACCTTGTACCTGATGCTGCCTTCGTCATCCTGTCTATGATCCGAGCAATGCTCAACTTGACGGTTAGTATCTTGCTTTGGTCATCTGTCACATAGCTGTTAGCAGATAAATACTCCAGTCTGTGGAGCAGTTACCGCCTCCGTGGTGTAGTGGTTAGAGCGTCCGCCCAGAGAAAGGTCGCGGGTTCGATCCCCGACCGCGTCATACCAAAAGACGTTAAAATATGGTACTTGTTGGTCCCTGTCTGGCGCTCGGCATTAATGGGTACAACAAGGACTGGTCGGCTCGGAGTCAGTATAATGTGTCTGAGTGGGGTATTCATGCTTCGGGGCGGTGGGGTAGCCTAGTGGTTAAAGCGTTTGCTCGTCATGCCGAAGACCCGGGTTCGATTCCCCACAGGGGCACAATGTGTTAAGCCCATTTCTGGTGTCCCCCGCCGTGATATTGCTGGAATATTGCTAAAAGCAAGTCAGTCAGTATTCATGCTTCACTACAGCATGGTATCTCAGTGGGCTAGCATTATAAAACCAGCTTAAGTCTGGGCTAGTACAAGCAGCCGCACATACACATACATATGCATGCACGTCGTCATATGAGCGAAATATTCTCAAGCACGACGTAAAACCCAATTTCACCTCACCTCACCTCTGTGGAGCAGTACTTTCTGGACAAATAGAGATTTACTTCAGTTTCAATGGAGTAGCTTTCTAAATTTGTAAGTTTAATCACATTAACACAAATTGCACAACACCATTAAGATAAATATATGCATGTACTTTCTGCTTAAACAGATATTTACTATTTGTTTCCTACAGTAGATTTTTAAATTGATCATGGAACATTAGCATGAAGTGTCATTGACATCAGCTGTTCCCATCTTATCCCCAGCCTGGAGAGGAGAACAACACTAGCGCCAACAGCTCTTGGCTGCAGGACTTCCCTGTGACGCTGATGCAGTTCCTGTTGTTCCTGTACCACAACCAGGCCGACTTCCTGACACTGTGCACCATGCCGGACTTTATCTCGGGGCTGGCTGCTACCCTGTTCCCTTTCCAGCCAATGGATTTAGACAGTGACCTCACATCTCCACAGGAGGAGTTCAAACCATTCCCTGATGCTGAGCCTGTTGTGTTGGTCAAAACGCCAGAGAAAAGTAATGGAAGTAAGTGTGATTCAGGTGCTTTCTGTAACATGTCTCACATATGACTGAACCGACGGATTAGCTGTTGTAATATTAATGATCAGGTGTTCTTTAACTTTTATGAGTTTGTATGAATCTCATTCTTTATGTTCAGTGATGTGATAAAGATGCAACATTGCTCAGAGTAGTGTCAACTCTTATTTTGAAATTGCTCCCCGAAAATGTTTCCGTTCAACTCATGCCCATGTGAGAATTCAAAATACCTGTTTATGAGACCCGTGAAGATCCGGGGTAGAATAGGTCTTCAGCAACCCATGCTTGCCACAAAAGGCGACTATGCTTGTCGTAAGAGGCAACTAACGGGATCGGGTGGTCAGGCTCGCTGACTTGGTTGACACATGTCATCGGTTCCCAATTGCCCAGATCGATGCTCATGCTGTTGATCACTGTATTGTCTGGTCCAGACTCAATTATTTACAGACCGCCACCATATAGCTGGAATATTGCTGAGTGCGGCGTATAACTAAACTCACTCACTCACTCACTCACCTGATTATGATTGGGTGGTTACCATGCATGAAATTGGAAAGTGTTTTCAGGACATGAATGCCTTGATGGAGTTCGAAAATGGAAACCGTGTTACAATTTGTTACAGAGTTATGGCCCTTGTCTTCCTTTTCTTGACTTAGTGCACAGTATCCCCATTGGGGACAGATTTTCTCCGTAACATTCATAGATAGGGAGACCAAATGTGGGATGTGTTTTCAGGACATGAATGTTGTGGTGGAGTTGAAACAGAAACCCAATAGGAGCAGAACATTGTGGCGGGGGGATATTGATGACCATGTCTTCTTGTTGTGTATTGTTCTGTTAATGAATCTGGTTGTTCTAACCCTACTTCCCATTCCAGGTGTACTCACTAATCATTCCGCTAGAAAGTTCATCATTGACTTCCTCCGCACCATCGTCATCGACAGCTTCTCACAACCACCAACATCCAAGTCCAATGCTGTTATTGACCTGCTTCTAGATGTAAGTGTTGTTGGAACAATAAGCTGCGAAAGGTCTTCTAAATGGCACATGTTTTTTTAAGTCTGTACATATCTACATCCATAACACTAAACGATTTAAATAACTCAGTCTGTACATATCCATACCCTTTGTCTGCCTCTTGTTGAACTTTTTTGTAATATACACTTGTAACTATGTGGAGAGGGCTTATTTAAGTTGGATAACTTGTGCCCAATCCGTTTATTAATTGAATAAAATATGTTTCAGTCAATGGCACATGTCTTCAGTGAGAAGCACTCTGTGACTGTGTGACAAGACAACATATTATGATCGTTTGAATGTGGTTCATTTCTAAGCTTGTGTTCAGGAGATATTTACAAATAACAGTGACTGAAATTTATCTTGTATACTTCATTCTGTCATAACATCATCCTGCATTAGAGGACAACATCATGTTTGTCTCATCGCTCCTTGATTACAAGTAGAAAGAGGGTGCTCCAGAGGAGTACCTGCAACTTTTTGTATGAATAATGTTGATCAGCTGTCTGTGTTTGCAGGTATTAGTGATCTTTTCAGTTCATGTGCATCAAGTACTCAATAACACCCACAAATCTGAAAACATAAATTTTTAAACTTATCCTATCTCATGGTATGCACTTCTCTCTCTTGATTCGACACTGAGTGGAACGATGTAAACTTTTTTCCCTATTCCTCTCATGTCCATCCGCCCAAACACTCCATGCTACCCTCACTATAAGATAGCTTCCTAACTCTCATGCAAAGCATGCGGCATGCACCACTAGCTGCCCACGTGACTATATCCAAATCATCATTCTCTTTCTTGTCGCACACGAGTGTGGACGTATGTTACTTTGCTCAACGTTTTCAACTTTGGGAACATGGGAAAAGTTGACCAACCAAAGAAGAGGAAAAAATGTAATAAAGTGTTCTCCACAAGTGATGCACATGGTTATTTTGTTGACTGTATGGGACAGTGTAAATGGGACTCTCGTTGCGATAAATGCAAGGATCTTACTTTCGAGGCGTTTGGTGACTACACTCGGGTTTGCGCTCGTCGTATTGCTGACAGGGCTCGTTATGCCGCTTCACTTGGCGGACCCAGTCCCTCCAAGAAAGGAAAGTTTAAGCATCCTACTTTGTCTGCTTGGTGGTCACAGTCCCCTCACTCAAATGAGAGCGTCGTCAGATTCTTACTTATCGGAAGATGTTCGGCTTTTGTTGGGCTCTCAACATTCCAGCCCGAGTCCTTCATCTTTGACCACGTTCCGGGTAGTGGTTGTCGAGACTGCTACCACCCCTCAGGATACCTCTTCACAGCAGGACCTTCGAACTACGCTCTCTTTCACTCGTTCACCGGACCAATTATCTCGGCAAACTGGCTTATCTGTTTCGGACAAGAATCAGCTGATCTCTACACCTGACTGCGCAGAAGCCGTTCTTGCTCTCATTGTTCATCCAGTAGTGAGAGGAACCAGTCTACCTCGCCTCAATGCCTCAACTTCACCGTGTCTTGTGTCCAGCTACCTCGATCTTCTGCTTCGCCGAAGCCTGCCAGATTGAATCACAGTTCGTCAGATCAAGCTTCGCCTGTCCACTCCCGTCCACCTCGAGTTTCGCCGGACTGCCCACCTTCCCCAGAATTAGACTGGCTCTCTAGGAAACAGCGTTCGCCGAACCGGTCTTCATCAAAACACCAGTCTAAGAGTCAGCATTCTCCGGATCGATTGACTGCTAAACGGACTTCACCTAATCGTACTTCGTCGAATCAACGTTTGCTGAAACGGAAGACTTCACCGAAACGACATGTGGTGAATAGACTTTCGCCAAAACGGCCTTCTTCCAAGCGGTATTAAGCAGAATGCCTCTTGCCGGATCATCTGAGTCCTTCCCCAAACTCTGTTGGGTCCTACAGTCACGCCTCCTCAGCACGGATGCGGCTGTCACCGAGTCGTCTGGATCAGTCTCCTATTATTATTCGGATTTGTTCACTGGATAGACCTGATCGGTCTACTTCACCGCCGAGACGCCACTCTTCAACTCGTTCGCATTCAACTAAGCACACACCTCCCTCTGCTCCGTTGAGATCGGTTCTTTGTTCCAAGTCACCCCCTCGGCATTCGTCTTCTCGTCATCATGGGACTTCCGGTTCTGCGTACTCGACCCGTCAACCTAGATCTCCTACACGGTTGACTGCTGCCTATCGTTCAAGATCCAGGGATCGTCGTTATCGTTGTGATATCTCCCCTCCTCGCTCCCATTCTCCTCAGGGGGTCTCCATTTGTGCATCCTCTCCCGGTTTGTCCCTCTCCAGACATAGATATGGTTCCACGGCTCGTCGATCTAATCAACGGTTTTCCGAGTTGCGATCCCAGCCTGCTATGACTTCTGACGGGACTCCTGCCTCCTCTCGTCTTTCTACGAGGATTGTACCGGATTCCTGGACTCCTGCGCAGGAAACTACTCCTCCTCCAGATCTGGCTGCGATGTTAAGTGCACTTACTACTGCTTGGAATCAACAACAGGCTGCTCACTCTCTGGGGAATGCTCTTTCCCTTGGACCATCTGTTACGGCGCCTAGTCCTGGTGTACGTTCCACCTGATCCTACGTCTCCAGCACATTCAGTTGTGGATTCCCCAGAGGGAAGTTTGGATTTTGGCGATGAGCCTCAAGTTTTAGCTTGGATAGTGGAGAATCTCCACCTCCCTATGTCTCAGAACCCGGAGAATTGATCTCATTCCTTCTCCATGAGACGAGACTTGACATCTATTACTTTCCCACCACGGCCTTGTATTGCTCATCTCACTACCTCCTTGGATCATGCCTTTAAAAGCCTTAAGCGGATTAAGGATGGCCTGTCCTCACCTAGATTTTCACTACCAGCAGGAATTGCATCAGGGTTTTCGTGGCCTTTCGTCCCGAGCTAGAGGTAGCAGGTCCTCCTGTGGCACTTCTTCCCGTCGACTCCCGAGCTGGGAGTGGGGCCCTCAAACAGTGACTCATCGAAACAAGGGCACGACTGGGAACTCCCGCCTCCAGCCGTCCCCATCTACGACTCTCCAGTGGGCGGGAGACTAGGGAGGTTTGCTCCCAACTGGACCATACTCGACGATCCTTTCATGACCGACCTCCTCGCCACAGGTTATCACCTTCCAGTCATCGGACGTCCCCCGCTGACAGTGCAATCCAGTACACCGCAGCTACCCGGCGGACCAGTTCTAAGTTTCTCACTCCACCATAGGTACGCTCATAGAGAAATGTGCAGTCCAGTCTCTCGGGGCGGCGCCCAGCACTCCGGGGTTCTATTCCCCCATCTTTCTGGTTCCCAAGAAAAACTCAACAAACTAAGACTCATTTTCAACATGAAACTTTTCAATGCCCACTATCTCCAAAGCCCACCTCACTTCCGGATGGTATCGATCGTCCTTCGCACCATCCTGAAGAAAGGGGATTTTCTTGTCAGCTTAGACCTGCAAGATGCTTACCTTCATGTGCCCATTCATCCAGATTCGCGGAAATTCCTCCGATTCGTCTTCCAAGGGATCCATTATCAATGGACCGTCCTGCCTTTTGGAATTTCCTCGGCCCGTCGTTCTTCTACGTCAGTTGGAGTTCAGTACGAAGCTACTCCGGCAGCTAGGTTGGTTGTTCAACGACCCAGAGCCTTCAATGCATCAGAGCAACTTTCGACACACAACAGGGCCTGATTTTTGTCCCCCAAGACAGGTAGCTGAAGATTCAACGGCTAGGACAGGACCTTACGACAGTGGCAGGAACTGTTGGGCCTCTTGACATCGGCACAGGCATTGACACAGCGGGGACAATTGCAACTACATCCGTTGCAGCGTTTCCTGCGTCCGTATCTCGTCTCAGAGAATCTCCAGGAGTTGATTCGTCTTCCCGAACCCTTACGTCCTTTTCTTCAGTGGTGGCTTGTCGAACAGAATTTGATGCCGTTCATTCCAACGCACCACTTGTTCGTCGACGCGTCGCTCAAAGGTTGGGGGGGCTCACTTTCTTCATCATCAGACTGCCGCGCTGCGGTTGTCCGCAGAACGGGACTTGCACATCAACGAACTCGAGTTCTTGGTGGTTCTTCTCACCATTCGACATTGGGCAACGGAACTTCGGCGGTCCTCCCTACTGATTCAGACAGACATCTCCTCAGTTGAGGAGCCAGACACATTCCCAGAGTCAGGAATGTCATCGCAGATGCGCTGTCCCGCTCCGATCGGCCCGCTCTCTGCATGTTTTGAGCATCTGCAGAAGTCCTTAATCGCCAAGGGGTATTCACGGAGAGTGGCTATGGCCATCACTTCTGCTCATCAGACTTCTACCCGTTCACTTTATGATGAGAAGTGGAAATGTTTTGAGAGATATTGCACGTCCAGAGGCATTACATCTCCTGTTTCTACTTCGCCTTAAATCGTCGCTGAGTTTCTGCAGCATTCGCGGTCGTCTAAGAAGCTCAAGGGTTCCACTTTGGCCACTTACCTTGCTGCGATCAACTCTGTTCTGGCTACCACCACAGGCTCTAAGGTCTCCACGGTTCCTGAGCTTCAGTATTCGGTCCTTTAAGTTGGCCGATCAGTCTAAGAAGCTTAGACCTCCTGCTTGGGATTTATCTGTGGTGCTGCGTCATTTGGCCTCGACGGACTATGAACCCCATGCTCAGAAGGACTTGAGAAGATCTCCTTCAAGATCTTCTTCCTTGTGGCCTTGGCTACAGCTGCTCGCATATCTGTACTCCACGCTTTGGACGTTATCAGAGTCCAGTTTGAACGGAAGAAGCATGGCAAAGTCTTCCTCGGTCTCCGTTGGGATTTTGTAGCGAAGAATCAGTTGCCGGGACAACCCGATCGTACTTTTTACTATCCCACTGTTGTCCACGATCCTTGGGCCGCATGACAATGAAGACCTGCAGCTTTGCCCTGTTAGGGCTTTGAAGATTTTTCTTGCTGCTTCTAAAGATCACCGCCGTCACAGCAAGCGCCTCTTCATTCCGTTGTCCTCAACATCCAGGGCGGAAGTGTCTCGCACCACTTTATCCTTCTGGATGAGAGCCACCATCCTACAGGCTTACACCTTCGCTGGGTTCCTATCTCCGACAGTTTCCAATCCACATGAGACACGGGCGTTAGCGTCTACAATGGCTCTGCATAGTAACTGCTTTTTCCACGCCATTATGGAAGGATGTTTCTGGCGATCTGACTCGGTCTTCTCCTCGCACTACCTTCGAGACCTCTCAGTCAAGGATGTTCAAGGCCTGCACCAGTTTGGACCCTTTGTGCTCGCACAACAGCTGTCTACGGCCCACCAACGCAGATAAAGAACGGTCCCTCGCGGTTGCTGCTTCCCTGTATTTTCTTGAATATAAGTCTGAACTTGCTGTCTGCCTTAAGTTTTGATTGCTTATGGGTAAGAACTAGTACACTTAGTTTTATACTAAGACACCTCGGTGGTTGGATGAATCTGGAGCTCGATTCTGTATCACGATGTGGAAGGGTTCGACATTTCACGTTTCCTGACCTCTACTTTTTGAAGCAGTTACGTCAGTGAAGTGTGTCACTCCCGAACGCCAGTGGATTTCGTTGCATTCCGACTCCGAAGTTGCCTGGCACATCCTTTGACTAAGCTTAAGCAAAGGAGTGAGGGTCAATTTGATGCTGTTCTGGAACTGAACGTTAAAACTTGGAGATTATTGTCAACTGACTTTAATTTACGGGGGTACCTTGGAAATCGTGGCGAAGTGACATACTTTCTCACTGAGCTGCGTCCTTCTTCGGAGGTTGCGGCCGAACACCACATCACTCGGGAGTACCCATCTTCCTGGGAGACGTTGTGCTTAGTAAGCCAAGGAGTTCAAGTGAACTCAGCACAAGCATAGGAGTTGTGTGCATGCGTAACAGGCCTCCCTTGTGCATCGCTATCTGTGGTCGTTTCCAGTCTACACAGTTCCTGCTGTTCGCACTGTCAAGAGACAGGGTATCTGCGTCCCGCCGTCTGACCATGGGATAAGTGCATACCGTGAGATAGGATAAGTTTAAAAATTTAAAATTTTTAATATAAATTGTATATTTATATACTTATCCTATGTCATTCGATGGATTCCCGCCCATCCTCCCCGCTATGCAGATTCTCCAAGATGGATATTATCCAGTGGCTCCAAGAATGAGAATGATGATTCGGAGATAGTCACGTGGGCAGCTAGTGGACCATGCCGCATGCTTTGCATGAGAGTTAGGAAGCTGTCTTATAATGAGTGTAGCATGGAGTGCTTGGGTGGATGGACAAGAGAGGGCTAGGGAAAAAGTTTACATCATTCCACTCAGTGTCGAATCAAGAGAGAGAAGTGCATACCGTGAGATAGGATAAGTATATAAATATACAATTTATATTAAAATTTTCAATATTTATGACCTCATGGAACACACTGGCTAGTTTATTGTGAGTTGACATGTTGCATGGATCCACTCCAGGCCTCCCCTGAACATGCAAGTCGAGCCCAGCAGAAGGAGTTCCAGACAGAGATGTTGACAATACTGATGGCGCACCTGCTGGCTGCTGATGTGCTCCTCGGGGAGCAGGCTGCACTGCCCATCGGCACCGGCAACAGCTACAACAACATGGCTGCCAATGTCTTCTACTTTGCTAGCAGGGTTGTAGACAAACTATGGCAAGGTATACAGCTTGTAGATGTCCATTGTGTTTTACATTGATGTGTTCTTAATCATTCATTCATAACAAATATTTTTTTGTTTCTGAGAACTGTTCTTTATATAAATATGGTTATTAAAATATGATGCTTACTGTAATAATTGCCTCAAGAGATATATGATTTTACCTTCTCTAACACCTGTGAGGATTTCTTATGAGAAAAGGGGCAGTGGGGTAGCCTAGTGGTTAAAGCGTTCGCTCGTCACGCCGAAGACCCGGGTTCAAATCCCCACATGGGTACAATGTGTGAAGCCCATTTCTGGTGTCCCCCGCCGTGATGTTGCTGGAATATTGCTAAAAGCGGCGTAAAACCAAACTCAGTCAGTCAGTCAGTCTTATGAGAAAGGGTCTCAGACTTGTTGCAAAAGCTGATTAAGATAAGGATCAAATGGTGATTATGTGTTACCTTGCTGCCAGTGTGTCATCTTGCCTCAATTGACCTTTGTGCATACCTTTGACCACTGGACTGTCAGCCCCAGACTTGATTATTGCTTGGCTGGTGTGAAAAAGCTAGATTTAAGCTGCACTATCCATATTATCCTTGCTTGATTTTAACATGTGGATCAAGTTAGTATCAATTCTTTTCTCTTCATTTCTAACTCCTAATAACTATGAAATCTGTCCTTGCAGGTGTATTCACAAGAAGTTCCAAAGAAGTGTATGATTTTGTTAGCAAACTGATTCAACAAGCCAAAAGAAAATGTAAGTGTTTAATTTAAAGTCAGCAATAAGAAATGTATGTTACTATTTAATTTACAGATAGATCCAACTGAAATTGGACATGAAGGAACTCAGTGGAAACTGAATTGGGTGTGGGAGGGTTCATTTGTACAGAAATGAAAGATGCTGTAATCATAGGTGCTACATATTCTTGTTCATAGTTGTGTTCCTTACTTGTGGTAGGATCTAATGGTCATGGGTTTGAATCCTGCATCTGCCCATTCTCTCTGTCAAGGATTTTGAAAACTATGACTTATGACCTTTTTTCTACAGGATTAAGACATCACAACATGAGATGTCAGAAATATTCTTGGACAATGACCTTGCTTCTCACAGGATTAAGACATCACAACATGATATGACAGAAATATTCTTGTACAATCACCTCGCTCACTCACTAATTGATCCCTCTCTGTAACTATGATTTATGACATTTTTCTCCAGCATTAAAACCCCTTGAAGATCCGGGTTAGAATGTACCTTCAGTAACCCATGCTTGTCGTAAGAGGCGACGGGATCGGATGGTCAGGCTCGCTGACTTGGTTGGCACATGTCATCGGTTCCCAGTTGTGCAGATTGATGCTCATGCTGTTGATCACTGGATTGTCTGGTCCAGACTCGATTATTTACAGACCGCCGCCATATGGCTGGAATATTGCTGACTGCGGCATAAAACTAAACCCACTAACTCACTCACTCACTCCAGCATTAAGACATTACAGCATGATATGGATGAAATATTCTTGTACTATGACCTCCCTTATTCACTAATCAATCCCTCTCTGTACCTTGCAGCATCAGGGGTGTCCCTGGACAATATCTACAAGTGTCTGAACAGGACCATCCTGTTCCAGCTGTCTCGGCCTATAGACAGTGTGGCCAGCCAGGCCGGGGTGCTGGAGGCCCTACACAGACTCACCAACTCACGCAGCATGGTGTTTGGACCTGGCAACTATGATCAGGAGTTCCTGGGCTGTCTCTGCTACTGCTTGCTGCAGCTTACAGAGGACCCAGAGTCGAGGTGCGAACCCTTGAGTTCTTGCATAGTAGAGCTGCAGAAAACACACCATCAAATCTGTAGTGTTGAAACATTTTTTTTACACCTGATAAGCTGAAAGAGACCAGACTATATAAAAAAATTGTGCAGATCAGTGTTCTTTTTGGTGTAATATGTGTGTTGTGTTTGTACAACTACTAATTTTTCCTTATCCTGACTCATGCTAAATGCTTGTCTCCTTCTTCTTGCGAATGATAGTGGAACGCTTGAAATCCCTTGAAGTTCCCTTCTAAAAAGCGGACGTAAAATCATCACTCACCCACGAGTAGTCTCCCTTGCCTCCTTTGGTGCCCTTTTTAGTCACATGACCAGCTATGTTTGTCACTCTCTCCTTCTTTGCCCTTGAGGATGGTTGTGAGAGCACCTGGGTCCCTATACGGCACATATCCTTTTCTATTTTGGACCTTTTACATCTAAATGGCAGCTGTATATGGTTTTTGGATTGTATATTATCAAATGTTTTGATATTATGTCTAAATTATACGTTGTTTGCCATGTTTTTCATCTGGTTTACAATTGATGAAAACTTGTATTTGTTGTAGGTACCGACTGTCTGTGGCTGACCCGCATATATTATGTCCTGATTGCACTACTACATGTTCTTCCAGCTCCTGCTGTAAAGTTTGTCAGAAACTAACTACTTTTGAATTTAATAACTACCTTTTTCTCTTCATAGACGTGCAAAGGACTGGGTAAGAAGGTATTCACAAGTCATGTCTGGTAAATCGAGTGATTGCGCTGATAACCGTGTGTTAACTACTGCTGCCGATGTTCATAATTCCAGTGAATTGCCGAGCGGTTTTACGAGGGCAGGTCGCTGTTCCAGTGATGAACTCCGTCTGGAATAAGTAGAGATCGTCGTCAACGGAGCTGTCCTCATCGCAGACGAAGAAGGCGAGATCTTCTTCAGCGCAGAAGAAGAAGTCTACAGCTCCTAAGACTTCGTCGAAGTCTCTTCACAGCTCTACGCAGAAGACGAGATCCTTCACTGCCGATATTGTACCTCCGGAAGAAGCAGACGTGTATGATGATCCCCCCATCATCATACCTGAAGTCACAGTCGTCAGCAAGAAGATGAAGCCTGCTTCAACAGCTACATCGGCAACTATATCAGCGCAGACATTGACAGAAGACCTTCTATCAACGCAGACATCGGGTACCAGAGATAGCAGCAGCGTCAACTCTTCACAAGTGCAGCATACCTTAGAAGAGGCCTCAACGTTCTCAGAAGCATCATCAACCCTGCAGCAGTCTCAACATACGTCGCAGAACTTCAACCCGGGGCTGTTTATGCAACAGTTTACAGATCAGATGATGTCGATGATGGAATGTCGCTTCGCGCAGGAGGAAGCTGCTACGAAGACCACTATGACGACTACAGGCCTGCGGGAAGGTTCAGCGGCCTCTCCAACGCACCTGGATGAAGAGGAAAGCCTTCGCGAAGGCCCACGCACCTGACGATCTTCAACCTCTGAAGCTAGAAGTCTGGACAACGCTACCAACGTCAGCTCAGCCTTAGACGTCCCCAAAGGAGCCTCTAAGATTCTCCACACAGAAGCAGATTGAAGCATTCTCCAGAACCCTACAGATCGCGCAGATATGGATCGTCATCACCGTCGGACTTAGACTCACATCGGGAACCTGCGCGTGCAGGCACTCCACATCTCACAGAGGGGAGATTACATCAATCAGCCTTCGTGAAGGCCTAGAGAGATATCTCAAGACTCCAGGAGGAATACACGGTCACACCGGGACCGTTCACCTGCACGCAGCTCTACATACAGAGACTACAGAGCTCACGTCATTATGGATCTTCAGATAGGGAAATGTCCAACTTCACCGTCTAAAGTTAGAAGTCTGGAGAACTCGACTAACGTCAGCTCAACATAGCAGACCCCTCCGATGACAGTCGCCCTGCGCTAAGGATTATTAGCTATGCAAGCTCTCCCCGATGAAGGCCTGCATGAACGGTTACGTTCGCGAAGATCTTTACCGTCAGAAGTATCAGCAGTTAGAAGCCTGGAGGATTCAACGAACGCCAGCTTAGCGTTAGCAGTCCCGATGGAGCCTCCACGCAGTTTCAGCGTCTCAGCAGGAAGGATTCTAACACAGAAGTAGATCCAGTCGTTCTCCAGGATTCTACAGACTGCGCAGATACGGATCTTCCAGATTATAAGGATCTTCAGCATGTCCCGCCCGTTCAACGATAGCAGATTTCCCCTTCATCATCACGGAGCCCTTCATGATACATCAGGGTTTGAGATTACAAGATCATCAGTGAATCCCATAATAGATCTTCAAGATGGAAGATAAGAAGATAACGCAACTGGACACTACAACTAGATGTTGGCTATGTTGGATCAACGCGTGGCTGAAGGAAGAGATAGACACCTGAACTAACGATGTCAGATAACATCCGATGAAACACTGAAGATGAATTTTCATCACATTGGCTTACAAGATATCAAGGGGACAGTTAACAGCATTGTCGCAGTTTTTCAGCGAGACATCGGTTACGGTCAACTTTACAGAACATCTGTATAAGATGACGACTGCAGTAAAGATTATAAAGTTGAAGAATACAGTCACAACAGACAGGGAACAGTCTGCTTACATCGGTACTACGTGGCGAAGTTTTAGTGCACTTCCACTCAGCCATCTAGACATGTGTTCACTCGTGTAACTCCGGCACAAGCCGAACAGAGAGGATCTGGAACGAGTGTTGTGAAGAAATCAACGACTGCACAAGATTCTACGAGGATCATTTACCTGCAACACCGGTGACGTCACAGTCACAGTCTACAGTTGTAAACAGTCCAGTTAACAGGGTACAGCGTGGTTCGACTATCTTCACGGGTCATAGAGGACTTCCCCTTGTCAGCAGATTTAATATTGGTTATCTGGGGACTTGCAGCGACAAGCGTTAGACGGTTTCTGCTCGCGGCAGCCAAGTCGACTATAAATAGACTTCACATCGATGGCAGTCCCAGTACATCATAGATTTTGCTGATCTAGAGACGACGTATTATGCATCATCGCTGTTCAGATTCTGGTGACAACATCTTCATTACATATTACCGGAAGATTGATGAGACAAGCTTCAAGCCATGATTCCAGAATCGATCATCTCTTCGCTTCCATGACGGACATGGCAAGGGTTCCTAGATCCACTTACCTACAACATAGGACATGATTGCAGTAGATGGCTAGTAATCTCCTAATCAGAGTTGGAACCAAAACAGGATCTTCAATTTCTGGGAATATGGCTCATCACACCACAGAATCACACGGTCGTCCCAGAGGATCTTTGGGTCAAGATACAACATATGATATCTCAAGCATTGCTCTCTCCGTTGACACTGCGTGCTTGGCAAAGCATGCTCGGCCTACTCACCTCAGCTCAAGACATGACTTGCAGAGGGAGATTACAGTTGTGCCCTCTACAAATATTTGTGAACGCCCATCTCGACAGTCTGGATCCACTGATACTACCGGACAGCCTGAAACCATACCTCCTATGGTGGACTCAGAAGTTGAATGTTTGCGGAGGAACCTTTTTGTCAGAGCCGGTTTGCAACACTCATCTCTACGTGGATGCATCACTACAAGGATGGGGTGCTCACCTCAACAACGAAATGGCAGCAGGGAAGTGGTCGAGTCAGGATCAGAGTCTGCACATCAACCCGTTGGAGATGAAAGTAGTGATCAACGCTTTACAACACTGGTCCGGCGTACTAAGGAACGCATGGTAGTGTTCACAGTAGCATTCTACATCAACAAACAAGGATCAACAAGTCTGCTAAAACTCAGCTTCTTCTGTTCAGCATCGTCAATGACCTGAACATCTACATGAAGGCATGCCACATTCCAGGAGCAAAGAATGTCATAGCAGACGCCCTATCTTGTCCACTACAACCATCCCCGACGGAATGGATATTACATCCAGAAGTGTTCCGGTTCGTCATTCAGACAATAGGATCTCCACTGATAGACCTGTTTGCAACAAAGTTCAACAAACAACTACCAACATTCGTCTCACCGATTCCGGATCCTCAGACATGGGCAACAGATGCTTTAAGCATCTCATGGGAAGGACTAAACGCTTACACGTTTCCACCTCCAGCACTATTACCACAAGTAATACAGAAAATCAACAGACGACAATGTTGCAACTGATTTTGGTCGCGTGTCCTACTGGCAAGGTATGGTTTCCCATCCTTAGGGTAGAACTCGGAAGTCCAACCCTGAAACTACCAGAGTGGTCAAACCTGCTCGTCCATCCGACACCAAGCAAGCTCACGGGAATCCGGCTTTGTTCCAGTTAGACTCGTGGAGCATATCAAAGCTTGCCTGAAGACAAGAGGGTACACCGCCAGAGCAGCGAAAGCAGTAACACTACTTCTACGCAGATCAACTCGCAACTTGTACGATGACAAGTGGCAGAGATTTGAACAGTATGCAACGAGGAACGGCTTTTCGGCGGTGAAAGCAACCCATCCTCAAGTGGCAGAATACTTGTGTCAATTGCGACAGACGAGACACTTAAAAGGTTCAACACTCTCAACACACCTGGCTCCTCTCAGCACAGTTATCACCATGAAGACGGATGTCAAGTTGACCAAAGTACCAGAGATACTGGCACTACTACGCTCGTTCATTCAGGACTGAGAGACCAACAAAAGAACCAACTTTAAGGCCAGCCTGACAGACCTACATCCCAGCACTCTCTGCACGCAACAGGATTCACAGGATCAACATCTCACCTCTGATGCCTCACGAGTCTACCTAGAAAGGACAAAATCCGAAAATTTTGAACCACCTTATCCACTCGCACACGGAAGTCTCACAGACAACTATATCAGTTTGGATGACAGCCGTCATACTAAGGGCCTACAAAGCAGCAGGACTTGAGCCTCCATGAGCCTCCAATCCCCACAAAGTCAGAGCCTTGGCGTCCACACTTGCTCTGCATGGAAACTGCTCGATTACAACATTAATGGAGGGCTGCTTTTGGAAATCGGACACGGTGTTTGCCAACCACTACCTCAGAGACATTGCCACCAAAGACGTCTCAGGCATTCACCAGTTTGGGCCACTTGTTGTAGCACAACAACTAACGGTTCCACAAAGGCGCTGAGAAAAATCTCACCCTTTTATCACGTGACTGGTGAAAACCAACACTCTGGAGAGCAATGGCTATAAGTCCATGCACACGTCTAGGACAGACTAGCATGAGTGATAGACCCTGTACTTGTATAGGACTTACTCGTACATGAAGAAGGGTCGCATCTCCACTTGATGCACGCATCAAGAGATGGAGTTGCAATAGATAACTAATGGAACATTAGTAATTTTTCCTTATCTAAAATCCACACAAAAATGTCAGGAGAAGTTTCTGGAAGAAATCTGACAAGTTGTGGGGGTCTTTCTCTTATTTCCCTCTCTCCCAAGACTCATCAGATGGAAGTTGAAAGAACAGAATCATCAGCAGTGCCGTCATAAGTTCCCATGGGGGGTAATACAGGATGTAAAACAGCAGCCAGTGAATCCAGGAAGTGGCCTGACCCACAACCGATTCCAACAGATTCTGCAAGCATTTAGCATGAGTCAGGATAAGGAAAAATATGTAATTTTCTGACTAAAATTGATATTTTATACTTATCCTGACTCATGAGGTCAGCCCTCCCAACCTCTCCTCTCAGGGCACTCTGGATTTCCCTGTAAATCTGGGTGTCGGGCGTACAAACGGAGAGGGTGACAAACATAGCTGGTCATGTGACCAAAAGGGCGCCAAAGGAGGCAAGGGAGACTACTCATGGGTGAGTGATGATTATACATCCGCTTTTTAGACAGGGAACTTCAAGGGATTTCAAGTGTTCCACTATCATTTGCAAGAAGAAGGAGACAAGCATTTAGCATGAGTCAGGATAAGTATAAAATATCAATTTTAGTCAGAAAATTACATATTGGTTCAAAGGCAGGATATTTACTATTTTTTTAGTATTTTGTTGATACATTTTGTTATGTTGCTTGGATACAGTGTATTAGCAGATTAGTTGTCCAAATATTAATGGGGGTTTTCAGTGCTCACAGATTGATGCCTTGAAATATTTCTTTACATTATTAAATTAAAATAATTCATATGGAAGATTAAAAGAAGTAAAAATCCTTAAGTCAATCCTTGTATTATTGAACAGTGGAGCTAACCTGAGCGAGTCTAAGCCAAGACAAACAACATGGCACGTGGATCCTGACTCGATGGACTCTGACCCCTATGGCCAGACACCACCAACAGAGACCCCGCAGACTGCCCCAACCAACTCAGTACTGAAGGAGGGCATGCACCTGGTGGCTGCTGCTGCCAAGAGGGTGTGGGATGAGCTCTATGTCTGCAAGAAGCCAGTGAGTACAGCATTTCCTGCTACTTAATGTTGCAGAAGCTCAGAGGGGAGCCTAGTGACGAAAGTGTTTGCTCGTCATGCTGAAGACCTCAGTTTGATTCCCCACATGGGTATGTGTGAAGTCTATTTCCGGGGTCCCCTGCCATGATGTTGCTGGATTATTGCTAAAAGCTGTGTAAGATCAAAGTTACTCACTCCGTTTCAAGGTTTGAGACAATCTACAGCTCTCCGTGCATACAAACTATAATGATGATTGGTTGGTTAAATTATGTGACCTGGTTGACTGATCATTGCTCCTGCTGTCATCCACTGGTTAACAAATTCGAGTATATTCAGACTGCAGATACATGGCTAGAATATTGCTTACTGCAATGCTCATAACTCAATTACTGGATTATGTATGACTGCCTCTGTGGTCTAGAGGATAGTGTCTAGAGAAGGTTGATGGTTTAATCCCTTGTTGAGCCATTCCAAAAGACATTGAAAGATTGTACTTGTTGGTACCTTGCCTTGTGGTCAGCATTATGGACAGAGATGAAACAAGAATGGGTCAGCCGGTCAGTATGTTGTGTTTAAGGATGGTATTCATGTTAAATTGCTACTTGCTATCATGCTAACACTATAAAACAGGCATTAGCCCAGACTAGTACAGGCATCCATCAGGCCTCCAGATAAGGGCCGTATCGGCGTATGTCCGGATAAAATATGTGCAGATAAAAATAATTTAGATACAGCAGCAGATACGCACCACAGCAATGGTGTACGGTCTTAGAATCATTTACAGACGTATTTATCGGAAAAAGTATTGTTTTATTGGTTTTTTTACCTGTTTACAAAAGAGTAGCAATGTTGTGGTGCATGTATGAAATGAAACACAAGATCACATACTACATTAAATTGCATTTAGTACTCTAAATGTACTCTTAAGTTGTTCCAGTACTCCTATATTTAAAAACTAAGGAGTACACACTCCTGATGTTGCCCTGATGCATGCCACCACACAAGTGCAACTATTTTGAATGCTTGGTTAAGCCATTTTTCTTCACCACCTTGGGTTTTTTTAACTGAGGATATTTGAATAGCTGATCTGTGTTGATTTATTACAAGAAGCATGCATCAGTTTGACACAATTTGTTATCATTATCAACAGGCTCTGGAGGAGATTTTCCGTACCCAACTGAATAACATTGACAGTTCCACCAAGAATATCTCCAGTCCAGACCTGAACACTGTCAGGTAAGTTCATTGAGATAGTATGTGTTATTTATTGGAGTGTTGGGTAATAGTGTTTCTGATTGCCTCACAACTGGCAGAGGCTGACAATTCATGCAAAAATGATGTCTTTATGATCATGCTGCAAAGGAAGTAACATTACACATGTCATGTGTATGATAGTATGTAAGAAAGTTGCAGAATAACTCCACTACTGGTTTGTTGGTTTGTTGTTTAATGTCGCACTCGGCAATATTCAAGCTATAAGGTAGCGGCTTGTAAATAATCGAGTCTGAACCAGACTATCCAGTGATCAGCAGGATGAGCATCGATCTACGCATTTGGGATACAATGACATCCCGTCAGTCGCCTCTTATGACAAGCATGGGTTACTGAATACCAATTCCAACCCAGATCTTCACGGTTTAACTACTTGTAATCTGGAATTATATCTGTATTCAGTATCTAAAGGTTATTTGCATAGGTTTTAAAATATACATCCAAGGCATGATAAAAGGGATGGCTAACATTTTTTAAACCCTAAATCATTGTATTATAGTTGTATAATCAGTATTTTGAGCACAGTGGTGTAGTGGTAAGCATGCTGGCCTCTCACGCCAAAGGCCCGAGTTCAAATCCCGGTGGAGACACCAAAATTTGTGACCTGGGTCCCATACTGTGCTGTGTCCCTGGGCAAGGCATTTCGTCCACATTGCACTCAGTCCACCCAGCTGTTCAAAATGGGTACCTGAGAAGCGGATGTGTGGACCAATACGGTCGCATGAAGCGCTTAGTAGCAGCTTTGAAAGTACAATTCCATCAGGGTAATAATGTAACGCCAGAGACCAGGATCGAGTTGGATTCTACGCACAAGAATCAGCATTATTATTATTATTTCACTCCACAGTTTTTATGCCCTAACTTTGCATAAATCACACAAGAATTTCCAGACAAAATTAGTCAGCAAGTGCACAATATATACAAAATGTGGCTATTCTTGTCAAATAATGTTTGTTCTTATGACCTGAAAATTTGACATAGAAATGTCCAGTCCTCTGAAAGGTCAATATTATTAGACAAGGATATATGTGGCATTGGGAGAACCATTGCTCCTTGGTTGTTTGTGACATGACAGATGATGAAGTTTTACAAATGTGTAGATTGCTGATACAAGAAGCAGCTTCCAAGATCTGGGTGAACTATGCTGAGAATGAGCGCAAGTCTGTCTTGATGCACACTGACAGAATACAGACACAGATACAGTCGGTGAGTAGACAGCTGGACAGTCTCACCTGCTCGATCATTTCTTATCATCCAGGGCCCCATTCCACACAGCAATCTCACCACCATGACAATTGTAACAGAAGATATTGTGTAACAGACTTACAATACTTCAGCTACATTGCAGATAACTATGGTCCTCTGGTGCTCCTACTTGACTCTTGACAAGCTATTGAATTGATTTATTCTACTATACGACAGGGGCGGTGGGGTAGCCTAGTGGTTAAAGTGTTGGCTCGTCATGCCCGAAGACCAGGTTCGATTCCCACATGGATACAATGTGTGAAGCCCACGTAATATTGCCGAATATGGGTAAAACCATGCTGACTCACTCACTCCCACTTTCTGATTGTAAATCCCACACTGTATCTCACACCTACATGGAACAGTTTTACCACGAAGAGAATGTTGCACAGAAGAATATTGGCAAGAAACTAGATAGCCTGAAGCCTGTTTATTTTAAACCTATGAATACTCCAGCTACATTGCAGATAACTATGGTCCTCTGGTGCTCCTACTTGACTCTTGACAAACTATTGAATTAATTTATTCTACTATGCCACATGAACAAGATATCATTCCCAATCTGACCCTCATTATGACTAATTAAGTTTATTTAATACTCCTAATTCCATTTTATAATGCCACTGGAACTGTGTGAAGAGCTATCAAAATATTTCACATTTCGGCATTGTTATAGGAGATCTTTCAGCGTGATTTGAGATTTTGTCTCTTCTGCACCATGACCCGACTTAACCACTGATTCATCAACTTGTTGTTTACCTTTCTCTCTCTGTTGCTAGTCATGATCAGTTATGTCAGTTTTTCTTATTCTGTCAGGAGTTTCTGTTATGTAGTAATCCGTTGCGGTTCTTTGATCATGCTGATATGCCACGTAACCTAGTTTAACAACAGCTGTTTCCAAAATTATTGCTCCTGAGGCAATGTGACCGAAGTAAGTAACACTACGTCTTTCAGAACAAGCATACCTAAATTTCCTTCTCTTCAGAGCATACACCACAATTAAACAATTGTGCCGGACATTTTCTGTTGTTGCTGTGATCTCTTGCTGCGTGGTCAATCTGTGTTCTGCTTTCTTTGCAACAATCTGAAGTTGTGATTCTAGCATCACACATTCCCTAAGAGTCTCTACTGACTCCTGCCTGTCAGTTTCAAACACCCACCTTTGATATTTTGCTACTACAGGTTTAGTTTGTTTTCATCCAAGTGGCATGAAGCAGGCCAACCCTCACACTTTACCTGTTCACTTTCTCTAAGCCTGACAACTATATCATCTATAATATCCTTGAATTTCTCTAGATCTTGAACACATCCCTTATGATTTGGCTGGAAATGAGTAATTTCCTCATTTTGGTTTTCTATCTGTCCTGACTTTCTTCCGGGACGTTCTACAGCAACGTCATGAGCTGCTGAGCTGTGTATTAAAGACTGAATTGATTTTATTGCCTGAGAGATGATGCCGCACTTGCAGCAGCTTGTACTCAGGTGTTGCTGGGGACTGATCAATGCAAGTCATAAAGGCAGCCTTCCAACTATCATAGGTTTTTATGTCACTTGAAAGTACAGGTATGGACACTTGCTTTGACATAACATTCCTTATGGCATAATTATCAGGCTTTGTTTGCATTTTGTCATACCAACATGCATCTGACCATGATTTTGTCCTTCAGTGACCAGACATTCGTGGGCAGTTATTTCAGATTGTCCCCGAGATGCAGGATGAGATTATCACTGAGATATAACACTTTGTTGATGAACAATTCAGGATCTTTGACCCTCAATAAATATCCTGTGTAACCTTCTACTGTACACAGAATCATTTCCAGATCTTTTAGATTCCTATGTACTTTGCAAATATCCCTTCACAAACTCACTGATGAAGTGTTTTCAATCCTCCCAAGATATTTATTCCAACTTTTAACAATCTCACTTTCTTCCATTTTAACATATACCTTCTAAAGCTTCAACATAATTATATCAAATGGCTTTCACAAAAAGTGTTTTCATTTGATCGATACATCTCTTACTTTTTCTGTGATGGTTGATGATGACTTCCTATCAGAAGAGTAAGCTTTTTGTACAACTACGTTTGGCTGATGTCTTTTATTGTTTTAACCCACCAACACATTCAGCTGTCTCCAACAGATATCCAGGCAGTCTCTTCCAGTTTCTGATACATGTAGTTGGTCTAACTGACTTTCTATCGAAATACAATTCTAACACTACCTATAACTTCTTTGAGAGGCATTTAGAAGTTGGGACAGTAAGGAAGGATAACAATATGGATGAACAACTTCTTTATTGCTATTGCTAGTGGTTAAATGAGGAGCATGGGTACAATGTGTGAAGCCCACGATGTGCTGGAATATTGCTAAAACCGTAAAACCAAAATCAAGCAAGTGATAGCGCTCATAGCTAAAATAAAGAAGTGATAATGCTTCATCCATATAGACGTTGTTATCCATATTTTGTTTAATTCTTACAACCTATGTTTGAAATGGAAATATAACAGGAAAACAATATTGTGCTGCCTTTGTTACACAGTGGAATATGAACAGTTAACTAAATATGAATATCCCCTAACGTGACATCAGGATTTTATTTTAGCATTTAGAACTTACACTGGTGCAACCTGAAACTGTAGCTTTATATTTATACCAACAGTGCAAGTTAATATTTTATTGTTCCGATACTTCAGCTGGAAAACAGAATGATTGTGATTGATGACCACATGGACAGTGATTGAATGACTCTTACTGTTCATGGCATGGAATTTTATGAAGTTAGATAAAGTGATCTTATCAGACCCAGAATATTAATGTTCTGCATCATCAATACCAACAGGTGCATTGTGGTGCATCAGAGATATTACCATGGTTACGCTGGGTACACATAGGTTTCATTTCCTTATGACTGGGTATGTGGGGAACTAAACATGGATCTCTTTCTAAAAAGATAAAGAAATGTAAATGTGACAATTAAATAGCTATTAGGTCTTTGAATGGCATTTAGAAGTGATACACATAAGGAAGAGAGTTTTATGGATGTCAACTTGTTTATTATGAGGAACACAAAGTTTTGGAGTATATCCTTACTCCTTCATCAGGTGAATGTTCCTCATAATAAAGAAGTTGACATCCATAAAACTTTCTTCGAAATAACTATCATTCTCAAGTTCCATTGCTATCAAACCTGTCAGTAGTCTGGCTCTGTTGTACTGAGCTATTATTATAGGATATTTATATAGCGCACATATCCACGCACTAGTGCATGCTCAAGGCGCTGGCATTTTTTCCCTCGATCATTGGATGTCAGTCTCAACGGCTATGATGTGTCCTATCGTGATCTGCTATGAAGAGAATGTGTTACCTACTTTATGCATTGATGAGCTCCTACACAACTCTGTTAAACTGTACACCCTTTCACATTGAGATATCAAACTCAATCAGATCTTACCATAAGGATCACAAAGATGCTGCAAAATAGACAGATCTGATTACTGCCTTTATGTATTGTTAGGTAAGACCTGACCAGTTGTTGATCAGTCACCAGTCACAAATGTCTGCTTAACTAAATAGTGGTATCAAGTAAATTCTGCTTAATTGTGTTTACGTATATTCTTTAGACAATATCTAATCATGGTAAATAGAGCTAGAACGGTATATAGTGGTGTTCAGCCAGGGCTTGTGGATTCTATTGTGTGCAAGACATATGGGTTGGTATTTTTGGTCTGTGAATATCAAACCTTGTTGTTGGACAACACAGTCACTTGTATTCCCCTTGGTAAATAACATCCAAACCAAACTAACCTTTTTTGTTTATCTTAGTTGGTGTTTACTACTTTTCGGCCATTCTGGCATAATTACCCTCATGGCATCGTTTGGTTCTTAGCAGTGATACTCGTTTGTTATCAACACAGTGTACACTGTCCAAACAAAGGAGTTACTTGTTTGTTTAATTAGTATACTCATGCTGTTCCATTAGTTTTGCTTCGTTAGGATAGTTCATTCTTGTGACTAGAAAAGATGGTGTTATGATAACAAATGATTATCCCCAACTAGGTATTAAGTGTAGCCATGTTTTATTATTTTACTCATTAACACTCTTGTGAATGATTCTGTGCATTAGGTTCCATGTACAAGATACCTATTTCTCATGTGTATGAAATGCTGAGCAGTGATAAGTTATACCTGTGTCCACTATAACATCCACATATATTACAGGATAACTTAGGTAGGATTGTATATCTCAGTCTAGGAATTGTTTGTTAACAGAAACTACAAAGAGTAGGGAGTGGCGTTCTTCGTCTGGCATCCCGCCGTGCAAAGAGAGAGCTGCCCCTCAAGTCATCACCGGCGTCAAATGTTCATATTCATGTAAGTACTTTCCGTCATTGTCTTTTCTTGTGTGGATACTTGTTATCTATGAAAACTGAGGACATTTTTTTCATGGATATACAACTTTTGTATTCTGTATAGGCGACGTTTTGACATAGATTGTAATGTTGTTGTCAAGACACCACTTGCTTGACAACATTAGAATCTATGTCGAAATGTCACCTTTACAAAATAAAGAAGTTGTATATCCAGAAAAAAAACTGTCATCATTCTTGATCTCTTCAACTTCTAGAATGCCAATCAAAGAAAACTTGTTTATGTTTAAATATTTGTTTATATATTATCTTTTATTATTGGATATTTTTATAGCGCACATATCCATGCACTAGTGCATGCTTTTTTCCCCTCGATCATTGGATGTCAATCTCAACGGCACATCTTATTATCAGTCTCAGCTCCCTGGAGATCATACAACTCTTGCTGCCATAAGGCGCACCGAGTTAGTGCGGCTTTCCCATCCTTACAAGGTACCCATTCACAGCTGGGTGGACTGGGACACATAGTCACAGTACTTTCTCCAAGTTTACTGCACGTTGCTGTACCCGCAACTAGGTGTTTGCATGTATTCATGTGGCCACCATCTGGTCATATACCAGGTTCGTGGGTTCTTTTAAGTGCAGAGGGTTGTGTACTGTACACTAGGGGTTGTCACAACACTGAAAGAGTCTGCACACAAAGTTGACTCCAAGGTTTTTACACCCGGTCACAGGTGGGCTTGATCCCGGCACCTCACGCCCGCTGGATCACTAGCCTGGCGCCTTAGCCAGCTCGCCCCACCAAGCCCCCAAGTATAAGTACTTGGTATCTCTGTGTGTATACATGTGAATACTCAGTATTAATGACATGTTCATTTAAGTACTCAGTGTCTGTATACATGTTCATATGAGTACTTAGCATCCATGTATTTTTCATGTAAGTCTTCAAAGACATCACTAACATCTTCATGTAAATATTCTCCATTTATGGACCAACAATTCATCCTTGGTAGACATCAATGTGCACCTTTATAGTGCCTGTAAGGTCAGATCCATTCACTTTACTCATGCCATGATGTTGCAGGATTTCTACATGTGGACCAGTACCCATGTAACTTTAGTCAAAGATGTGGTGGAGTTTCAGCACAAGCAGTATCTGCAGGTAATATCTTGTGTCCTGTTGGTGACGTCAAACATGTCTTCTCACGAGCAGACTGTTCACTGAATTAATGTCAGTATTTCATCTTCATGTTGTAATTTGTTCATGTTGAGGCAAGCAGTAATGTGTTTAAATCACTTTTGCCCCAATTGTTGTCTACTTGCTCTGTTCTGGAAATAAATCATTGTAAGTTACAAGAATACCATTGAAGGTTTATCAAGTATTCAGAAAAAGATGCTACTTTCCATTTAATGCATCTTTGTTTTCTCAATTATCATTACATTTAATATCATGTGAAGCCCATTTCTGGTGTCCATCGCTGTGATGTTGCTGGAATATTGCCAAAAGTGGCGTAAAACCATACTCACTCACATATCAGCAGGAAATAGTATATGTAACAAGCATGTAATTGTAATGGTATGTCTGGTGCTAACTCTGTTGCCTCTGACAACAGAGCCAGGAGCACATGGAGAAGTACCTGATCGAGGAGTGGAGCCAGATGGAGGGAGAGCTGCTGCGAGTTCGGGGAATATGGGGCCCGGAGGTCAGCAACAGACTGGACAAGTGGCAGCTGGATATGACAGAAGGTACCATTGGTTATATGGTCATACTGTTGACATGTGTATCACTGAGTGATGGCATAGTATTCATAACATTGGCATAGTATTGATAACACTGGCATAGTATTCATAACTTTGGCATAGTATTCATAACATTGGCATAGTATTCATAACTTTGGCATAGTATTCATAACTTTGGCATAGTATTCATAACTTATAGTTTTCATAACATTGGCATTGTATTCATAACATTGGCATAGTATTCATAACATTGGCATAGTATTCATATCTTTGGCATAGTATTCATAACATTGGCATAGTATTCATAACTTTGGCATAGTATTCATAACTTTGGCATAGTTTTCATAACATTGGCATTGTATTCATAACATTGGCATAGTATTCATAAGTTTGGCATAGTATTCATAACTTTGGCATAGTTTTCATAACATTGGCATTGTATTCATAACATTGGCATAGTATTCATAACATTGGCATAGTATTCATATCTTTGGCATAGTATTCATAACATTGGCATAGTATTCTTAACATTGGCATAGTATTCATAACTTTGGCATAGTATTCATAACATTGGCATAGTATTCATAACTTTGGCATAGTTTTCATAACATTGGCATTGTATTCATAACATTGGCATAGTATTCATATCTTTGGCATAGTATTCATAACATTGGCATAGTATTCATAACATTGGCATAGTATTCATAACTTTGGCATAGTATTAATAACTTAGTATTCATAACTTTGGCATAGTATTCATAACTTTGGCATAGTATTCATAACTTTGGCATAGTATTCTTAACATTGGCGTAGTATTCATAACTTTGGCATAGTATTCATAACTTTGGCATAGTTTTCATAACATTGGCATTGTATTCAAACATTGGCATAGTATTCATAACATTGGCATAGTATTCATAACTTTGACATAGTATTGATAACACTGGCATAGTATTCATAACTTTGACATAGTATTCATAACATTTTCAAAGTATTCATAACATTGGCATAGTATTAATAACATTGGCATGGTATTTATGACTTTTGCATGGCGTGTATGTGTTTCATCAAGGCAGGAAGTAGTTTCATTATTGTGCTTGTGTTGCAGGTCCATGTCGAATGAGGAAGAAGATGCACTGCAATGAGTTGTTCTATGTGCATTACCCATACAGGCCTGATCTGGAGGACAGTGTAAGTAGTCATGTTAAATTATAGTTGGTTTATAAAATTGACCTGTTTAAGAAAATAAAATTAGAGAAGAAGGCTTTGGACATGATCTGTGTAATTATTGTCTGTGTCCTTGGTGATATTTTCAGCCTCTGAGGTACAAGGTAGCCATCAGTTTTGATAGCAAGGAATACTGTGAGCTGTATCGACCTCAGACAATCTTGGGTATGGAATCTCTGCCCATCCAGCGCACTGGTGATGCTGATCTTTTGTCTGCAGAGTCTGAGAATGGAGCAGACAGGTCACTAGAAGGTGAGGACATTATGTGTTGTTACGTTTTTCAACCAGATGAATCTCCTTGTACAGCAGTTTTCTGCACTCTTGGAATTTCGAGAGAGGATGTTGGGACTTCTATGCACGAGACACGGGCCCAATTCCACAAAGTAATCTTAGCACTCAGGTGATTTTGTGTTAGGGATGGTTTCCAGCAACCCATTCTGGTCTTAAGAAGTGACCAAATGGATTGGTTTGTCAAGCCTGGTGACTTGGTCTAGACACGGAAATTTACTGGCAGTTGTCATGTTGCTGGAATAATTCTGAGGGAGACATGAAACAGCTAACATTAAAACTGTCACAACCGAGATCAGTCAATATTGGTTTCTTTGGTCTGCAGCTGACATCATGAATATGCCAAAGCTTCTACCTCGGTCGACCAGTCAGCGGTCTGGCGGGGAGGATGAGGACCAGGATGACCTTCAGAGCACGGACACAGCAGACACGACGGACGGAGAGCGGTCAGACACAACCACAGGGGAGGGTCAGCAGGAGGGTCAGTCCACAGGGGACAAGGGAGACAACCAGGCTATCCTCAGGTTGCTGGGAGACAAGGAGAAGGTTGGTGCCAAAGCCTAGCTTACCTGTTGCATGTGAATATGGGCTTTTGGTTGGGTATGGGGCAAGATTGTGGAACATGGATTAATTGATGCTCTGACCATATCATACATTTCAGAGATTGTATTTATTGTTGCCTTGCCTGGTGTGCAGTATTAATTTGATAAATTTGATGAGATCAGTCAGACCTTTTCGAGGAAAAGTTTTTCTGAATTTGGACCCATCATAATCTCTCATCCATTTACACTTGGCTCCCTTCTGAACCTCCATTGGGGGGGCGGTGGGGTAGCCTAGTGGTTAAAGCGTTCGCTCGTCACGCCGAAGGCCTGGGTTCGATTCCCCACATGGGTACAACTTGTGAAGCCCATTTCTGGTGTCCCCCGCTGTGATATTGCTGGAATATTGCTAAAAACGGCGTAAAGCCATACTCAGTCAGTCAGTGAACCTCCATTGATGTGAATCTATACCTACAATAATAAACGGGCAAAATAATGGCATGGATGCAATAGGCAGCATAAATCGAGTGATACAAATGATTACCATTCTGTTATCTTCCACTGCAGATCACCCACATGTTCCGATGTGCACGGATTCAGGGTCTTGACACAGCAGAAGGACTGCTACTGTTCGGCAAGGAACACTTCTATGTGATTGACGGCTTCACGCTACTCAAGACAAGGGAGATCAAAGATATTGATACTCTTCCTCCTGAGTGAGTGTCACTTTGTCAAACTTATAAGTGTTCTTGTCCACTTTTTATAACCTTAGTCACGTCGAAGTCCCGGGTTCGAATCCCCACATGGGTACAATGTGTGAAGCCCATTTCTGGTGTCCCCCAGCCGTGATGTTGCTGGAATATTGCTAAAAGCGGCGTAAAACCAAACTCAGTCAGTCAGTCTGACCGTATCATACATTTCAGAGATGGTATATTATTGTTACCTCAGTCAGTCAGTTATATAATCTTATTATTCATTGGTGAATTTTGTTTTAGTAATACATTGAAGATAAAAATGTCATATTTGAATATGAATACAGACATGAATATGAATTTTTAGGGTAATTTTTTATCTTTATGAATATCTTGTATGGTATGTTTTGATTCTCAAATATAATGTATCAAATCTTTGTGTTTTTATAAACAAAACTGATGTTAAACTTGGTATATGTCACAGAATTATGATACAATCAATTCCAAAATAAGTTGAATAGTAATTGTTATTGGAACATTGTAGTTCTCTGTTATCTTCCAGGTATCACGATCCAATCATTCCCAAGTCATCTATGAGCAGTGGAGGTGCTCTAAAGAGAATGTGAGTTTGTATCACTGGACAGAGAATAGCATTTGTGTTCTTTTCATTGACTGTGAATGTAATAGGAGAGAACTATAATCAAACATAGAATCTGTCAGGAGCAAGCATTACTCATAGAGAATTACTGAGAATTATTGAAAATAAAATGACAGGTATCTATGTTCCTCTGGGTGATATTGCATAGGTGTCTTGTGGGCATCAGGGTACAGTTGTTTTTTCAGAACTAAGTGCGTGTGGTACAAGGAGATGGGATCAGGTAGTCATAATGGTTTGATATTGTACTTGGGGAGGGGGAACAGCACTAGACAATTAATTTTAACCTAGCTGATTGTGTGTGTAATGTCCAGGTGCAGCAAGTTTGCCTATGATGAGGTGCGAGAGGTGCACAAACGCCGCTACCTGCTCCAGCCCATTGCTATTGAGGTCTTCTCTGCTGACGGCAGGAACTATCTACTAGCCTTCCCGCGCAAGATCAGGAACAAAGTGTATGCAAAGTAAGTTTACACAGGAACCAAGACAAATTACGAATGTTACAGAAATGCAAGCTGCCACGATTTATGTGTAATGAAAAATAGATTTGGCCTAAAATTATTGGAATGTGTGGATGTTAGACTATATGTTTCTCTCATGTCGTGACCTAATGAGAAAAAAATGTCAAAGCAACAACCTGCCTCATGGTACGAACACTACTCTTTTTCACATGAAATTATGCTTTTTTACATCACTGATTGAAGCTGCATTAAAATCCACTCACGTATGTCTCGCTCACTCACTCATTCGTGAAGGTCTGGGTTAGAATTCATCTTCAGTAACCCATGCTTGTCGTAAGAGGCGACTAACGGGATAGGGTGGTCAGGCTCGCTGGCTTGGTTGACACGTCATCGGTTCCCAATTGCACAGATCGATGCTCATGCCGTTGATCACTGGATTGTCTGGTCCAGACTCGATTATTTACAGACCGCCGCCATGTAGCTGGAATATTGCTGAGTGCGACGTAAAACTAAACTCACTCACTCACTGATGCTTTTTTTACACCACTGATTGCAGCTACTCACTCACTCAATTCCTATAGTTTGTAAGCACCACATCTGTCCTTGTGGGTTCACCCAAATGAAATGACTGAGAGCTGCATCATTTTACTCCCTCATTTAACTGTCTTTCTGTGATATAACATGACTTCCTCAAGCAGCAGTACAATCCAACTCACTCACTCCAGCATGCCTTATGAGCATTCTGAGCCCATTTACGAGTAATGTCAGAATTTCTAGTTGTAACATGGTTGCATTTTACATAATATTGACTTCTTTATTTACTAAAACATGGATGATGATTTCAGAATTCTGTCGGTGGCCACTGCCATTACTGACAATGCCCAGCAGTCGGTGTCAGGACAGAAACAGAATGCCAAAGTAGAGTCAGGGTATGTTTATATTTCTTTGCACTTTTCAATGATATGCTAAATAGTTCTGGACGTTTCTGGACATTTTTTATGGTTTAATTGGAATAATCTGTCATTCTTGACTTTATATGAAAAGGGGGTTAATGTTTAAGTTAAACCATTTTAATCCCTTTATGAATAACAGAGAATCAAGATCTAAACACAGTGTTTATCTTGCAAGGGCAAAAAGTTAAGGGTGTAATATTTTCACTTCCAGTTCATTAAGCAACAGTATTTCAGTAACCTTGGTTAAAATTGGTTCCTGTCACTCTACCATGTTCTAAAATATTGCAAAATATAAAACATTAGAGACAATCTGCCAATCCTGTTAGTTCCTAGTTATTTTCTCATGAACACTTTCTGTTTTCAGCATAGTATGGAGAAAGACATAATTGACATGTCCATCTTGTTTGAGAATAGGCATCATTTTGATATCGTAAACCAGTCAGATTCTCTGTGGTCTAGTGGAGCGAGTGACTGCTAAGAGAATGGAGGGTCGGTGGTTTGATCCCTGGTCACATCATGCCAAAGACTTCAATAGATTAGTGTTGTCTGGCCTGATGCTTGTCTATGAGGGACTAAAACAAGGGCTGGTCAGTTTGAAGACTGTTTGCTGTGTTTTAGTGGGAGTATCTATGTTAAACTGGGGTAGGGTACCTTTGTAGGCTAGCACTATAAAACTTGTATAAGTCAAGGTAAGCAGCAACTCTTGCACATACACTTGCATGGCATTGGATAAATGCAGTCATTTAGGAATATGACTTAAAACCCCTTTTCACCTCGCCTCACATTAACTAAGGCCTTAATGACATGTTGATCTCCTTGCAGTGGCGGCCTGATCAGCAGCTTGATTGGGGAGAAGTCTGTGACGCAGAGATGGGAGGTAGGTGTCAGTGGGTGGTTCAGCGAGTTGCTTGGTCATCTGAAACCTTCAACATCATCTTCTTACCTTTATGATACATTCTCAATCTGAAAAACAATAACAACTACTTACAGTGGTAATTAGTTAGTCCATGAAGAAACAAAGTGTATTTGTAAGAGTTTATTTGTTAAATGTAAACATAACCTTTGAAGTTCTTTTAGGAGTTGATTAATTTATTATCCCCCGCCGTGCGTTGAGCATGAAGCGGGGGATATAGTATTAGGCTCGATCCTTTTCATATTTGCACGTCCGTCCGTACGAATTGGAATATCTTAAGAACCATTCACTAGATTCTTTTCATATTTGGTACCTAGGTTCATCACAGTATAAGAAAGGTCCAAATCAGGTTTGGTGACCTTGACCTTCATTTCAAGGTCACAAGAGGACTTTAACGTTTTACCTGCATGTTAAGCTATCTCAAGAACCGTTCACTGGATTTTCTTCATATTCAATACCAAGCTTTATCTAGGGAAGGCGCATGGCCCAGTTGATTCACTTAATTTTCAAGGTCACAGAGACACTTTGAAGATTTCAGCATTTAAAATTGCATGTTAAGATAGTCATCAAGATATCGCAAAAAATATTCACTGGATTTTCTTCATATTTGACACCAAGCTTCATCTAGGGAAGGCCCAGGGCCCAGTCAATTTTGGTGACCTGCACATAATTTTCAGGGTCACAACGACACTTTGAAGATTTCAGCTTGTTAACTTGAATTGTCAGCAAGATATTTAAAAAACGGTTCACTGGATTTTCTTCATAGACTTTCAAGACTTCCCTTGAATGTTTTTCAATAAGCATTTTCTTTAGTACTATTTGTGCATATTTCATACAACTATGACATTCATGTCAAGGTCAAAGTCAGTCTTGAAAACGTGTGTGTTTGAACAACTAAAGAGCAAGATATCAAGAGAGGATGACTGGTCATGTTTTTGTTGACATTTAACTTCATCTTAAACTTTCATTACTTTATAAGGTTGATTTGTTAATTTGCGGCGGAGGATTATGTCACCTTAGTGACAATGCTTGTTATTATTAATCTTACCATGTGCACTCTATGAATGAGAAGAGTATGGGTGTTAAGGTCATCATAGTACTCATGAGACCAGTAGGGCTACAACGATTCATCCAGACCTCTATTCGATTCGATTTTCAATATAGGACCCTCGATTCGATCATTTTCGTTTCGATTCTTCATGCAAGTAAATACATCAGATTTCATTTAACTCTCAGAGTTCAAGTTAGTGGGCTTTTTACCGTGAAATCCATCGTCAACTTTGCGATGTCTGCAAATAATAATGCTCATTGGATAATTAGCCTGGCGTCAACCAATCATATTTCGCCTTATTTCATCGCTCGAAATGGCTAGAGTTGGATTAAAAATTACGTTCTCGCTGTGTGGAAACAATTGAAATAGATGAACTAAGATGTCAGATTCGATTTTCGATGAATCAAATTGTTGCAGCCCTAGAGACTAGCTATAGGGCCCCGTTTCACAAAGCTCTCGTAAGCCTAAGATCTCATAACTTTTCTCGTAGTATCCGTACCTCCTATATTGTAACATTGACATAGGATAGTCGTAGCGCTACAAGAGCTTTGTGAAACAGGGGCCCTGGCCCCTTTGACTTCCCTGCTGACTTTGTGTGTTGTGTGCCTGTCTATAGCGTGGAGAGATCAACAACTTCCAGTACCTTATGCACCTGAACACCCTAGCAGGGAGATGCTACAACGACCTTATGCAGTACCCTGTGTTTCCCTGGATTATCAATGACTATGATTCAGAGGTAAGAGCTGGTCATTTTGAGTTCCATAATGAATAAAGTAAATAACTGATATGTTCAGTTTATATCTCCCAAAACCACCAAGTTGGTACAAGAGTGTATATGTACTACCGACAAAAAATAAGGGAACTGATGAAATGACAGTGAATGTAAAATTGGTCTGAATGTCCACTAAATCAAATGTGGGCGTAAAGTTCAATATCTGGTGTGTCCGCCATGTTGGGCAACACATTCATGACACCTTGATGGCATACTGTTGATTAATTTCCGGATGGTTGCCCGTGGTATTGCCCGCCATTCCTCCTGAAGAGCTGCACCAAGCTGGGCCAGGTTGATGGGTGAGGGGTCCCTGGCGTACACCCTTCGACCGAGAATGTCTCATAGATGTTCAATTGGGGACAGGTCTGGGGACTTAGAGGGCCAGTCCAATGTCTGTATGCCCTCTCGTCGGAGATAAGCTGTGACAATTTGGGACTGATGTGGTCTGGCATTATCATCTTGGAATTCAGAATTAGTCAGTGGAGCCACGGCAGTACGCAAAATTTCGTCAACGTATCGCTGACCAGTCAAGGATCCATTAACGATGACCAGATCTGATCGCCTGTCATGTGTAACCCCACCCCACACCATGACACTACCACGCCCATATCGATCATGGTCAATAATTGCCGCTCTGGCATACCGCTCACCGCTACGGCGCCAACAACGTTTTCTGCCATCTGTGAATCTGAGGCAAATCCTTGACTCATCTGAGAACATGGTGTAACGCCAATGGCGCAAAGCCCGTCCCTGATGCTGCCTAGCCCATGCCAATCTTTGAAAGCCTATGGTGAGCTGTAAGGGTAACACCCTTGAAAGGCGCCTTGCTTTCAGGCGTGCTTGATAGAGCCAGTTTTAACGGTTGAGTGTGAAATTAAATTCCGCCCAGTGAGTGTCACGGAATTCCCTATTGATGGCAGGTGCTGATTTGAACCTATTGGCGTGAGGGCCATTAATGTAATGAGACGATCCTGTCGTGGTGTCGTTGATTTTGTCTACCAGCCCCAGGTCTCATTGCAACCCCACCTGTTTGACTGTACTTGTCCCACAGGCGTGCAATTACACTTTTGATTTACCCAACATTCGGGCAACTTGACACAATGATGTCCCCCCCTCTATCATCCCCACAATTCTCCATTTTGTTTGTTCATTGAGATACTGCCTCGGAGGCATTTTTCAGCATGTGTTGAACTCTCTTGCATTAGTGATTGTGAGTTCTCCAATACGTTGACAGAGGTTGACTTCTGTGTGCACGTGCATCACGTGTTGATAATGCATCATGTGGAATTTCATTGGCATTGAAAATTGCGTTCGGGTGCAACGCTCCGGTAACGCACCCTTTCACCTCTACGTTTGCTGCATTCAATTTCTTAGTTCCCTTATTTTTTGTCGATAGTATATACTGCATACAATATGTAATCAATAAAAGTAAAAATGGTAACATACATAGGTGCATTAGACATTTTAACCTAATGTGAAGACGGTTGTTGATTGCATTTAGATGGGGTATTTGGTATTTAGTAATTTATCTAACATATTTCCCAGCAGGTAACACAGCAACGAACAGCTTCTTTCTGCAGATTCATGAGAAAATATACATTGTTCTTTCCAGACCAAGATGGAAAATTAATTAAACTATTAATTTCAGTAATTAATACTAATCATCTATTAACGATGACATGCACTGTCTGAATCATGAGGTTATTTATGGAAGTAAGTATCTCATACAATTCGGCTGTTTATAGTGCAGTACATTCTGGTACTCCTGTTGTATTGACATAGAGTCTGTTTCCACCTGCAGGAGATGGACCTGTACAAAGCTTCTACATTCCGAGACCTGTCAGCTCCAATGGGGGCCCAGTCCCCAGACAGACTCAAACAGTTCCAAAAGAGATACAATGAGTGGGATGATCCTCAAGGTGGGTGATGCATGTTGATGGCTAGTGATGATTGTTACCTGATCACTGCTTACAAATGTCAGCGATCGATGTCAGTGATGTAAGTTAGAGATCAAAGGGATGAATGCTGAGGATAGCACTGATTGTTAAAGATCACTCGGGCTGGTGGGGTAGCCTAGTGGTTACAGAGTTTCGCTCGTCATGCCGTAGACCCTTGTTCGATTCCCCACATGGGCACAATGTGTGAAGCCCATTTCTGGTGTCTCCTGACGGGATATTGTTGGAATATTACTTAAAGCGGCGTAAAACCAAACTCATTCATTGGAGATCACTAGTGATGAATGCTAGGGGAATATCTTTGTCTAGTTAGGATATGTGAACATAAGTCATGTGTCAATTAAGCTCAGTTTATTGTATTCAAGGCCAAAGGCCAACATACATAAGAAAAGCGTAAAGTTGAAGTAAGTAATGGATGCATCATTTGTCATGAAACACTGAGGGAGATTAGTATGACATGTAGTAAGAGAGGACTGTGATTGAATTAGCTGGTTACATTACATGGCTAATTGTATCCATCAATTTCAACATTGTTCACTGATTACTTACTAACAGCTGTGATGAAGGTGAGGACTTGAGCATTCACTCGCTCACTACATTACATTAGTGTATATGGCTGTGGAGTCATTGATTGCGACAGGAAATGATGCTGTTGTTTGTTGTTTGCAGGTGAAACCCCTCCCTACCACTACGGCACTCACTACTCATCAGCTATGATCGTAGCCTCCTATCTAGTCAGGATGGAACCCTTCACTCAGCACTTCCTGAAACTACAGGTGAGAGACTCTTGTGGCATCATATCTCAGACTGTGATTAGGTGGACAGGGGGGCCTTGGACTTGACCTTGCACTCTGGGGTGTAGTGGATGTGGACACCTTATCCACACCATCCACCCATCCACCCATCCACCCATCCACCCCAACCTCTTAACAGACCTTTACATGATGCCATCCAGCCACTAACTCCACACCACTAACAAAACCAGTATCTCCACAAACCACCCACATCACAAACCCATCCAACGAACCCATGCTACAGCCAGTTGTATGTATCTACTCAACACCACTCTCTCATCCACTCCCCAGTATTCATCCATCCATTCATCCACCACACAAACCCATCCTCTCCACACCACCCAGCTGCACCACAGACCCAGCCCAACACACACACACACATTCGCCCAAACAACCAATGCCTGGTCACAGACCTCAGAGAATCTAGTTAGTATCACATCGAAACTGATTTTTACTTTAAAAATATTCCACATTTTGTTAATACTGCCTTGTAGAAACAGGGCATCTGTGGCTAAATGTTGGATTCCAGTCAGCATGACCACCATTGTATTGTATAATCATTTATGTAAAACTAGGTACCAGTCCTTAGAGTTCAGCCACTATGTGTACTTTAATCAGAATTTGATCTCTTCATTTCATTTTAAGGGAGGTCATTTTGACCTGGCTGACAGAATGTTTCACAGCGTCCGAGAGAACTGGTTGTCAGCAGCCAAACACAACATGGCCGATGTGAAAGAGCTTATTCCAGAGTTCTTCTACCTCCCAGACTTCTTGATCAACAAGAACAACTTTGACCTAGGTATAGACACACTGTCTTAGCTTGTCATTAGAGTTAGCTAATTTGTTAAAGCATTTACTCATTATGCTGAACACCTGGTGTTAGTTTGATACTTGGGTTACAGTGGGTTAATCACATTCTTGGTGACATGATGTGGCATGAATCATGGTTATACAATGTAAAAGCAAATTCTTTCAAGTACTTGTTCATTTTTATGGTCTCATTGTGTTTTTTTGTTCATTGTCTGGAAAGTAATGTGCAGTCATCTCCATTTATAATGAACATGTTTAAAATGAACTGACAGTTATAACAAATTGGGTATTGTTGTCCCGGACTCTTGCTATGTATTTTAATTGAAACACTTCTGATTCATTATGATTATTACAAGCTGAAATTAGTGGTCCCTATGATTCCGTCATAACTGTAGTACTCTATTAATATTGGTGTGCACACCTTCCCCTCCATAATCACAGAACACTATTCTGAAGACTGAGGACTTGTAGAACGTGACTGTTTATAGATTTATGCTATGAATGGGTAGTACTGTTTCCTACAGTGTGTGTGTTTGTGTTGTAGGTTGTAAGCAAAGTGGTGTCCAGCTTGGTGATGTCATACTGCCAGCGTGGGCTAAAGGTGACCCTAGAGAATTCATCCGAGCCCACAGAGAGGTATGTCACTGCAACATGCAGTGTGTTAACTGAAGCTCCTCACACTGGTAATATTCCCAGAAATCTCTGTACCCCCCACTGCCAATTAACAACTCTCCACTGTACTAGGCCTTTGACCATATATGGAGTTGAATGTACATCAAATGACTCACATAGGGATGACTGTTATGGTAAACAAGTTGGTTGTATATTTTTATTTTTAGGCTGTAGTCTCAAACTAGTTTGGACAAACCTACATTTACAAACCACCATAATAGGTCTTTCGCTCATTTCATCAGCGTTCTTCTTCAGGCTGTATTGTCATGAAATGATTACTGATCAATGTTGTCTATTCCTACTGCCAGGCCCTTGAATGTGACTATGTCAGCGCTCACCTCCATGAATGGATAGACCTGATCTTTGGCTGCAAGCAACGTGGACCACCAGCTGTGGAGTCGGTCAATGTGTTCCACCACTTGTTCTATGAAGGTAACGTGGACATCTACAGCATCGATGATCCTCTAAAGAAGAACGCAACCATTGGTTTCATAAACAACTTTGGACAAATACCCAAACAGGTTGGTGGAGAGATTTCTTTGGTAGAAACAGGTGCTAATGTGTAGATGATTTTCTGTACAGGTGATACAAGTGATTAGCAATTATTGATTTGTTTCTGTTCACTTTCTTCTTTGGAGACAGATTTCATTTAATGTTCTGACATGAGTGTTTTGACGCTGATTAATCTAGTGGCTAAAGCAATGGCGCTTCTTGCTGAAGACCAGGGACAATATAGGAATCCCATTTCTGGTGTCCCCTGCCATGATATTACTGGAATATTGCTAAAAACATAATAAAACCTTACTTAGTCAGGACTAATTTCAAAACCACAACTTTATTCTATGTATGCGTGTTTAATGTATATTTGATGTATATTTGATGTATGCTGTTGTGTGTTTAGTTGTTCAAGCGGCCCCACCCCCCAGAAGAAGTTGAACATCCGTGCCCTGGACCCCCTCCCCATGGGCTCCTATACCAGCACCTCAGCGGACAGACTCTTCTTCCACAATGTTGACAATCTAAAACCTTCCATGCAGCCTGTCAAAGGTAGGTACACAAGTAAACCGCCTCAGCCTTAGATCACAGATTAGCAGGTGGAGTTTATGCTTCAGTATAATTGCTGATTTGGAGGTTTGAATAATCCAATGATTAACATTGAAACTTTGTGTTTCCCATTCCAAGCTGACTTGAGGCATCTATACTAAATGGCTGCACAGTATCTAGACATGATGCTCATGCCCCCACTTTGTGCAAGTGTTGTCCACTCACAATGACTGTAGAATATATCAACTGAGATTCAACTGAACATAGTAAAGTCCACAGACAAGTGTTGTGCAAGTGTTGTCCACTCACAATGACTGTAGAATATATAAACTGAGATTCAACTGAACATAGTAAAGTCCACAGACAAAAGGTTACACTCTGCATGATCTACTGAGCTTTGTTCTTTTCAAAATTGCTGGCTCCTATCATTATGATGCAAAGTCTATGGGGATTTTGTCTTTGCAATTAGTGTGTCAGTTCCTATTTTAGTGTGTACATGTTCCATAGTGTGGTACTTCTCTACTGATTTTCTTAGGTAGGCTGATTCTGTTGTACAAAATACCTGTACTGTTTTTATAGAGCTGAACATTGTATCTTTGTTGTATGTTATAAGGCTGAGGGGCGGTGGGGTAGCCTAGTGGTTAAAGCATTGGCTCGTCACGCTGAAGACCCGGGTTCGAATCCCCACTTGGGTACAATGTGTGAAGCCCATTTCTGGTGTCCCCCGCCGTGATGTTGCTGGAATATTGCTAAAAGCGGGCGTAAAACCAAACTCAGTCAGTATAAGGCTGAGGTGTCCCATACAATATATATGTGTCCTCTATGTTACAGAGCTAAAGAGTGCCGTGGGTCAGATCTTCCACAGTGAGAAGTATGTGATGGCTGTGGAGCAGAACAAAGTCCTCATCCCGCCGGGCTGCAACAAGTACCTGGCCTGGGGATACTCCGACCTCAGTGTCCGCATCGGCAACTACGAATCTGATAGGGTAGGTGGACCTGCTCCCAGCTCACTGGAATGTGCTCAAGAGTTTCCACCAACTGGACAATCTAGAAAATGTAAAATAGCAAGTGGGATGGTGATCAGTTGTGAATATTTTACGCATCTTATAGCCCTGAAAAAAGACTTATGGAAACCTTAGTTAATTTTGTAACTTTAAAATAATTGCAAAGACTATGCTGATCAACTTTCATTTTATAACTGCTTGCCCTTCTTTGTTTTCCTATCTTTTTTATGAAGAATATTTTCAAAGTCATGTAGCCATAGCTGCTCGGTAGTGATGACACTTGGTTGGGTTAGGCAGTGGTGTTGATCACTGCTCACAATTTTGCCATGCCTAAAAGCATTAAACTGGCCTAAAGGACATAGAACAAAGACTGGTCGACTCAGAGTCAGTATGCTATGTCTGAGTTGGGTATCCAGCCATTGTATCTCACTTGGAAACCTGGCATCCTGAAAGTGTACAAGCAGGGGCAAACACAAACACACACGTCCATGCATGCTGCTATGGAGTAGCCTTAAACACAGTGTTAAGTCCCTTTTCACCTCACTCACTTCACCAATTATGATATTCAAAACAATGGGTGAGGTGCAGACTTGTAGGTTAAGAGCTGACATGACAATGATGCAAGTTCCAGTGTTGAAAATGTTATCATGGTGGAAGCCTCTCCTACCCAAAATTTCATGAATGGAATAAAGCCACAGGGTGCTTGAAACCTCAGTCATTCACATATGGTTGGGCAACCCCTTAAGCAGTATGGGGGCGGTGGGGTAGCCTAGTGGTTAAAGCGTTGGCTCGTCACGCCGAAGACCGGGTTCGAATCCCCACATGGGTGCAATGTGTGAAGCCTATTTCTGGTGTTCCCCGCCGTGATGTTGCTGGAATATTGCTAAAAGCAGCGTAAAACCAAACTCACTCACTCACTCACTTAAGCAGTATGACAGCAGGCAGATTGATTTCCATGTCACCATGATGAAGTAATGATCTGTTTTGTCTCGGCCAGGCCTCTGCAGTGTTTGAATGTCTGGACAATGGAGAGATACTGTGTGCTGCTTGCCCCAACTCCAAACTCTTTATCACAGGAGGATTCAGCTGTGTAAGTTCCTATAAAATCACTCTATTTGTGAAGAAGGATTAAAGCCATTCCAACTTTGTGTCTTGTTCTATTACCAGCTGGTGTATGCAGACATGAGGATTTGTTAATATCAACTGAATAAATTTTAAACACTGATTTTATCTTTCCTAATGGCCTCAAATCTGTTTAATAGTCGGCATATTATTTTACATTCCTAGAAATGGTTAGATCCCTTTAAAGACTATCTATATCAAGTGGTAGAAAAGTATAATACTTTATGGATAACAACTTTATTATGATGCAACATTTCGGTATAGCTTCTTACACCATTGTCAATCAAGAGTAAAGTAATACAGAACAGCACTTTACTCTTGCTTGGCAACGGTATAAGAAGCTATACTGAAACATGGCATCATAATAAATAAAGAAGTTGTTATCCATAAAGTATTATACTTTTCTATTATCCATCAACTTCTAAAATGCCAATCAAACAGACCAATCAAACAGCTATATCAAGTGGTGTTTTTCAGCTACTGAGAATGGAAAGTTACATACCATGGTATCTGTTTCCAGGTTGTGAACGTCTGGGAGTACATTCCTAAAGAGCGGAAAGCTCTCCTGAAGCGCCCATTGTATGGCCACACTGAGCCTGTCACGTGTCTAGCAGCCTCCCCTGCATACAATGTGATCATCAGTGGATCGCGTGATCGCACCTGTATTATCTGGGATATGAGCCGGCTGATATTTGTACATCAGCTGAGAGGCCATGTAGCACCTGTGGCTGCTGTAGCCATCAATGATCTGACGGTGAGTTGCCTTGTCACGGACAAACACACAGGAACTGTTAATGTTTTCATTATGTCTGTGACTTTGTGTTTGATCAGTAAATTACCACTGCATAAGGAGAAAATTGACGTGTATGCTTTCTGTCTTCACCTAATGAAATTCACCTTATAAGAGTAGTCCAAGCCTACCACTCTTGATTCAGTTAATCATAGCGTCAACAGTGTCCATTAGGGCTGCGCAATATAACTGGTTTACTGGTATTTACCGGTTCAGACATGAAAAGGATACGTATTGCGATACGCTGATCGAAAACCGGTGTTTTGACCTGCATCCGGAAAACTTCGTAACACTCGGAAATCTTCAGATATTTTAGTTTTTTTAGATTGTTCCTTTCCTTGTTTTATTTGTGCCAAATATTGTTTACTTTTTGTTGTTGTCATGATTAAAACATTTTATTAAAGCCTAATCAAGCATTGTGATTTTGTTGTGTTTTTGCTTTATAAATCAAGCATTAACTCGATTATAAGTATTTTTTTGTTTAAAAAACCTTCTTGCAATATATTGCAATACATATCGCAATACATGCTTTTTGCATGGCAATATATCGCAATATGAAAATTCCCTGCAATACCCACCCCTAGTGTCCATAGATGCCTCCAACAGATTGTTTATAGAGAATACTATATGAAAAATGATGCTCATATATTAATAATGTGGATGAAAATGTAAATATATTTATTCAAGCTGAAACAACCTTTAATAATTTCATAAAAATCTGTTATTAAAGTCAATGTTAATGCTCATGTTAGACAGTAGTTGGACTTTTTCTTGTATTGACCTTATTTGCTATGTATCACACAGGGTGACATTGCCACATGTTCTGGCACCTACCTGCACATCTGGAACACCAATGGTGAAGGCATAGCTAGCGTGAACACCTCCACAGGGCGTAACCAACAGATCCTGTGTGTGGCCATGTCACAGGCAAGTATGGCTCACCCACACAATGCCAATGTATCACACCCATATGAAGACTGAATGTGGCCTTGCTTGTCTCTTATTGGTAATCCAGATCAGAATAGGTGCCGTATTCCTCATACTTGAATATTGTGGGGAATCCATGGCAAAATAGCAGCTCATACTTGATTCTCATGGGGAATCCAGATCAGAATAGGACCCCAGTAACAAATACTTATTTATTATATGGAATCAAGAGCAAGAGAGGTCCCTGTACTTCATGCTTGTCTTTCATGGGCAATCCAGATCAGACTAGGTCCCAAGTTGTTCATGCTTTTCTTTTATAAGGAATCTACAGCAGGATACATTTCCAGTACCATCAAGCCTTACAAATCAGCTTTGTCTAACTTGTAGAAGCTAATACAATCCAACACATCAAAAGTTGAGCAACTTATTGTTTTGTGTTCAGATGATGGAGTGGGACCCACAGAATGTCATCTTGACAGGAAGCAGTGATGGTGTTGTCAGGGTAAGAACTGTCCTTTGGACAACCAGATTTGTGTTTATGTTTTACCTTCTTTTGAGAACCTTACCCTCAGAGATAATGTCATCACTTATGGTGAATATACTTGTGACAGATAGTAAATCAGCCTAGGCTCTCCTTGATTGGTGTAAATTGTCAGTGTGAAATTGGGCAGGGTCTTAAGTAATTAATGTAGCTATATATTGCTTGGTTGAAATTTATCATGGCTCTTAAGAGAACAGGCAAGAAATTGGTTATTGACTTTAACAAACCAATAATGTCTACTCAAAGTCAGTAAAATATTTGGTCCAGTGGACTCAGCTAAAAATAGTCAATAGAATAAGATGTATGTCAGCTGAAAATGATGCTACCAGAGTCCAGTTAAGGCTTGTAGAGGGAAAACTTTATATGCTTCAGTTAAGACTCCAGTTTTGTCTCAGTTACCTTGTTTAGTGACTTTGGAATAATGATTGAAGTATGTTTATGACGTGAGTAATTGTTGAAGATATGTTATAATGTATTATATAAAAGAACATTTAATGTTTTATCGCAGATGTGGAGTGTTGAGTATGTCCAAGTGCCGATAGAAAACAAGACCAAATCCAAGGACCAGCCTGAAACAGGCAAGGAGAAGGATGTGGTTACCTCCCCTGTTGTTAATACTCAACCAATCGGAATTCCAAAAATAGCTCGCCGAGAGTCCTGTGATAGCTACAGTGACGCTCGTTCAGCTGTGGACTTGTTGAAAGACTTTAAAGATCCTGACTATCTGGCAGCAAAGGAATGTGAGCTTGGGTCATCTGCAGACAGTGAGCATCATTACATCAACAGGATGAAGAACCGCGACACCAAGAAGCGAGAACAAACAAACACGGGTGATGCAGACAAGGATGTGTTTGAAAGACTGGAGTCCAATCTGAGTACGACGAGTAGCACAAGTGACTTGTACCGAGGCGAGGATGGCACAAGTACTAACGGTGATGGAGATGACTTGAGTCGAGAGTGTGACAGCTCCAGCATCAAATCAGGGGAACATTCCCTCGACACAGCTCTAGATGTTCTCACGGAACTAGGCGATGAAGATAAGGTGACATCTCCGAACAGCCAGCAGCCGAGTCAGTCCGAACCGTGTCTGGCTGCTGTTGCTAGTGGGGAAAACAGTGTTGGTGTTGATGGTCGTAGCAAGAGCCATCCTGACTTGAAGGGGTCGGGGCATGAGTCCGACTCATCTCGATCCAACAGTTCAGACTTTGTTGTGATTCAGGATGGTGAGGTGGCAGACTCGAAGAAGTCGATGGAGGAGGTGTTGAAGAAGTACAAGCCGAAGAACAAGAACACTCTCAGAGAAGGTGAGGGAAGACGCATGTCAGTCATTTTGGCTCATATTTTATATTGATATACAGTCATCCCTCGCAATAACGCTCTTCGCAATACTGCGGATTCGGTTAAACCGCGGGGTAATCCGTGGCTCCCATAAAAAAAGTTGCCCAGTGATCACACATATTCACGTCATCGAAAATAGCACATCATCACATCCGCTCTTGAGCTCTGGTTAATCACGTTGTAAACTAGTGAAATTCAGTGCAGATTGCAATTAACAGTGTTTATCGTACATATCCATGGTTTTTCATATGCTTAAAACGTGCAGGGTCGAGTCAAGCATGTAAGTGATACTGATCATTAAACCAGTTACTGCTATAGTATTCATCTCTGTGCCAGGTTTCCAGTGGCAGAGTCAGCTGGTGTTCCGCAGCAAGTTGACAATGCACACAGCGTTCGAGAGGAAGGACAACAAGGACCCTGCTGCTGTCACAGCCATCGCCATTTCCAAGTGAGTTTAATGTCCTTCATGTTATCTGTCTATGTTATCCTGGTTATTGTAACTTGATTCTCACTTTCAAATCTACATTTGCCATTTTCATGCAACCGAACTGTTCCAAGTTTCAGGCAAAAATATTTTGTAATAACCAGCTTATAGATGATAAATATTCTTTCAAAATGAGTTGTGTGAGTGAATATTGTTTAACGCCTCATCGACAATATTACAGCTATTTGCAGTGATAAAGTGAGGTTCTGCATTGTTGAAGGAATGGGACCTACGTCTCTGTTGAATTGCTGTGTCACTGTTTCGTAACCAGCTGTTAGTTAGATAAAGAAAGTAATCCATTTCCATATGAGTTTGCTTGTTAAACAATCAAACAAGCTCATTTACCTCCCACAGGTCAACAAATATCCCATTATTTTCAGTTTGCTATGATATTGCAGAACCGACAGCAGCCAAACAAACATATAAACATGTATAAGGGCAGGTGTACAGTGAGTAGTGGTTGGTAATTTGTGTATACAAACTGCTGTGTGTGTTCCAGGGACCACAAGACTGTGTATGTGGGTGACGCTAAGGGAAGGATATTCAGCTGGACAGTGACGGACCAGCCTGGCCGTGTGGTGGCTGACCACTGGATGAAGGATGAGGGAGTGGACAGCTGTCTTTCCTGCTCTGTCAAGTTTTCCTTCTCCGGGCGGCGACACCATTGTAGGAACTGTGGACAGGTTTTCTGTTCAAGGTCAGTCAGTTCTGTCATGGCAGAATATTGGCAGATTACACAATGCCATTTAGAAAGTGGTCAAATGTTATGTTATAGTTAGGATTACACTTTCTCAGTAAAGTACAGATTCTAGTGGTTTTGTGGAAGAGGCGGTGGCTGACTGGGTTAGTTTCTGACTTTTTGTGCTGGCGCTTAGGTGCCTGACTCTGAGGGTGTGGGTCCGAATCCTGGATGTGTGTTATAACCCAATGAAATTTACTAGAATCTGTACTTTACTGAGAGAGTGTAATAAATATAACACGTTATATATTGGCAGATTGATGTTGTGACATTTTTTGTAAATTTGAATTTTTAAGTCAGCGTGTAGTGAAACCCTCAAAATGTCTCCAGGAAATTTCAATTAAGATGTATGTATGAAGTTTGTTGAGGCTGTATCACTTGAGATTTCCTTTTTTTATCATATTGCGAGATTACCTCTTCGCTACAAAAGTTATGGTATTTTTATGCTTATAATTTGAATGCAAATTGTTTCCTGTTTTCAGATGTAGCCGGTATGAGACGGAGATCCGGCGTCTCCGCATTGTGCGACCAGTGCGAGTGTGTCAGGCCTGCTACAACATAGTCCGGGCACAGCAGGCTGCAGATGCCATTGCCAGCCAGAAGACGTGAACACCATCATTCCATTGAGTGCATTAGACTAGTGTCAGTGAACAGTAGACCACAGTACACGTTCCACCTGCGACTTCACCTGTACCAATGTTGTGATGTGTTGGTAGGGAGTGGTCCCAGTCATACCTTGCCATCTTGGAGTGCCTCGTTTTGTACACTGGCAAGATGAGGCGGATAGTCCATGGGGCTCATACACCAAGGACACCTTATTTCAGATCAGAAGGGGATTTTTCTAGCCTCAAGTGGCCTACGTCAAGCCGGGAGAAGGCTGTTTGAAGCTGATGGGTCATATTTGAAGCCTGATTTTTTAGCTTGTTTGAAACCTGTTTTGAAGAGGGTCCATTATGGCATTCGCAGCTTTTGTTTTGTTGATCACTATGGAAGCGTTACTGTGAATTGAACTGACATGCTGAGAGGGCTCAGGTTCTGCATTGTTGAAGGAAGGGGACCTATGTTTCTGTTGAATTGCTGTGTCAGTTGCTTCCAGTCTCCCTATGTTCTGTACTGTTTGTCAGTATTGGTTAAATTTCTTATGGTATTTTGTTGCTGTTATTGCATTGGAGTTGTTTTCATGACAACAGGGATAGGAAGTGATCGTTGTGAAGAAATTAGTCAAATCTTATCTCAATAATCCAAAGGAGGACAAAAGGAACTGAACGTCAAAAGTCAGATAGGTTAAAGAGTATACTATGCTATCTGACCAAGCATATCATTATGTATAGAAGTGGAAAGTGTGAGACTGGTTCTCTTAAACTACACGATAGTATGTTCAGGGTCTGAACTCTATTTTGAACTAACTTGCATCATCTGGATACACAGCAGAACAACGTGAACACAAGAAAACAACAACACGAACACAGGAGAACAATATTAACACAGAACAACATGATCAAAAGAGAACATTGTTACACGGGTAAAACAAGTCACTGTTAAGAAAGCCAGAACTGGAACATCTTCAAAGTGACAGTACCTAACGATACCGAGATTTGGCACAGTAAAATCTGTATTTGCCAACACAGAATCTCTGGATCAAGTGAAATCCCAAGCATTTGCCTGCCAGTTCTGTTATCTGTCTGTCCGCAGTGTAGCAAGTAGGCGTTGTGTTATGTGTTGTTCAACATCTGTGTCCAGCATCTGTGTCCAGCCCCAGAATCTCACTCACAAACACAGCACTCAGTGTTTAAATTTGTTACAGAATCTGCATTGCTTGTTCCTGTCACGGTTACCAGTGTAGTTTTGTTAACAGACGCTTGCCATAATCACCATTGTATCAATGTTGATAAGTTGACATTACATAATACAGCTACCTGTTTGAGATTGTAACTGTTATGGCAATTGGAAGCTATTTACATATGTTGAGTCTGTGTGGAATGAAGTAATATGTGGAGCTGTGTTGGGAGCTATGAAACAACCGATGATAAGCTTGTGAGCCACAAATGCTTCATTGTCTGGATGGTGAGATGGAAAGCAGCTCATGGGGAAGATGGTGTAACGTCAATTAGCTCATGAGGAAGGTGAGATGGAAAGCAGCTCATGAGGAAGCTGATGAGTCATCAATTAGCTCATGAGGAAGATGGTAAGACGGAAAGCAGCTCGTGAGGAAGATGGTAAGATGGGAAGCAGCTTGTGAGAAAGATGGTAAGATGGGAAGCAGCTCGTGAGAAAGATGGAAAGCAGCTCATGAGAAAGATGGTAAGACAGCAGAAGCTTGTCAGGAAGATGGTGAGATGACCAGCAGCTGCTCAGGAAGATGGTGAGACAACCAGCAGCTCACCAGCAGTTAGTGCTATAGAATATGAACATGGTTAGCCATGTGATGATGAAGTTCCATGTTGCCCTTTTGTCAATAAGTTTTGTTTGCCATGATAGCTGAGTATATAGACTGTCAGCGTGTCCTAACAGTACCTCCTCCATGAGGGGGGTGTCATGTTAGTAGTGATAACTTGTTTCTGTGCAATGAATTTATACCAGGGTGATAGACTGACTCAAACATTTTGTTTGTTTGTGTTTTTCGGGGAACTTTTATTAGTTATCTTTGGAGAGGTTTCCACAAAACTTGATGCAATGAATGTTGACTCAGTGCTCATTTCAAAGTGGGGAATTTCAGATTTCTGTATGATTTGTATGTGAAGAGTTCCTCAGTCAGGAGACCGTCTAAAACAAATGAATTCATGATGTTATGAGGATGAAATCATGATTGGTGAAACTTGAAAGTTTTATGCTTGAATATTACTTACCTGCATATGTGAAATGGATATTTTTGGTTTTGCATGAAATGTCCATGACAGAGAAATTTGTTATTTTGAAGGAAAAATAGATTGGGAACTCCTGATTTTCTACATTTCACATTTGTTTTAATGCATTAACATTAAACTGAGTATAAGCCTTTCCTAGTCATACCCCTGAATGAGGAAAGTTTAGACCAATATTTACTGTAGTAAACCCAGAAGGTTCTCTGAGAACGTCTCGGTATACCCCATAGGGTGATGAAGAATTAACCCACCCCAGTTACACATACTAGGAGACATTCCATGGCTGAATTCCACAATCCATATTTCTGTTTCCATAATATGAGCAGCTTCCGTGTTGTCAGCTGCTGACATGTTGCATGCTATCATTTTATTATTTTTCTCCTAAAGTCTTCTTTATTTACTAATGTTACTTGAATTATATTTTATTTATTGAAGTATATAAAAAAAAGTATCACATTCGTAAAATGGCAAAGATATTGATTGGCACGAGATGGAATGTATTCAAGAAAATGGTTCTGTGGAACGTTAAAAAACCAAAATGTTTGTAGTGAATGATTGGTTGAAAATGTCTCTGGGTATATAACCTGAGGGAAAATGTTCCTTGAATCTGTCAAAGGTTCCATGATTGATATTTGGTTGAAAGATGAACCATTATGGAGTGTATCAAAACGGTTTTGATGACGGTTCATGACTTGGATGATTTCGGATGTTCATTTACAATGAACTTTGAATGCAATTACCAGTAGATCTTTACATGAAGAATGCTTCTGTGTATTGGGAAAGGTATGGACAGTTGTTTTTTTAAGAAAGGGTAATTGCTGTATTGTGATTGTTTTCGTGAAATGAGGTAGATGAAATGAGTGGTGCACATCAGTATGTCTGTCAGGTTTTGAATGTCTTCCTATGTTTACACTTCTCAGCAAACCTTCATTTGTGTTTTAAGAGAACATTCAAATCCATGGGCCACACAGTGGTGTGAAAAGTCAAAGGGCTTGCCTTGCCACACTCTTAAAAACACAATGCCTGAAAACCAGAGTGTTAAGATAGGAGATAAATACAGAATTATTTTATAGCCAGTTTCTTTATTATTAATGTCTAATAAGCTGCTATTAGTTCACTTGAATCCAGGGTAAGAGGCCTTTGTTGATGCTTCTTCTGTAAACATCAGAAACATATTCGCTGATGAAATAAATAGGTTGAATGAATCTTACTGCCAATGATAACACCTTCATTTCTACAAGGATTTTGAACACATTTTCAATATGGCTATCAAGTCAGCCATATTTTTTTAAAGCTGTTTAACTGTAAAATAAAGTGAGCTCAAATCCTGAGGCACAGATTTATTTTTATTTATTTCCATTCCAAGTTGAAAACAATGTTTAGAGAGATATATAATATATGAAAGATAAAAACCAATGTGAAATTCTCATATACATACATATATCTATATAGATACATGTGTGTGTTTCGGATGGAATTAGTATTATGAACTGCATATATAAATATATCATTGACACACTCCTAATGGCAATGTGCAATATGCTAGCTGTCATTCTGTATATACTGTGCATCGTTTTGTTTGTACATAAAAGGCTTGCTAATTGTTATATACGAGAAAATATGTTATAAACATAATTCATGGGCCAAACTGGGGATCATTTTATAGGTTATTTACCTCGTGTGACTGTCGTGTGAAACATGTCCGTGGTGCCACTTAACACAGGTACTGCTCGTGCCGAAACTTACATTAATTCTGTTCTTGTTGCATTGTTTAGATTTTTAATGCGTTTTTGTGATTTTAGTGTAGATTGTGTGCTCAATCTTCTTGAATGTATAAATCTTGTTTGCTTGAAGCTGATGTGTTTGAAGAAGTTCTTGTTCAGATAATGTTGAAGTTTGATTTGTTTGATCAGAGTTACAGGGTTTGAATTGTGGATTAGAGTTTGAAAAGAAACGTATGTTGGTAAGGCCATGCCAATCTTGTTTGGGTTTTAAGTATTTTCTTGGCCATTAGCTCAAGGTCAGACACAGATGAACACGTACAGGTCATTCAGAAAACAATACCATTCCATGTGGATAAAATATTTTTGAACTTTCTGAGCTTTATTTTCTCCAAACTAGCTCTTTAGTTGAACACAAAAAGAATTCTAACAGGAAGTATTTGACCATGGTAACCTACTTGGTGTGTTATACGAGATCCTTAGTGCATGTGTGGATAATTGGTAAACCAAGAACAAACACGGTGTGCTTTAAAGTTTCAGGAATCAGTATCAATTTTATCGATACATTAAGTCATTTATGGGGCACTTGTCAGTTTTCTTGACACTACTAAAGGCATAAGATTTATCAACATAATATGTTTACTATAAACACTGTATGTAAAGAATCCTAAGGCATAATTATTGTTTGTTTTGCCAGGTGGCATTACTGTTTGAAATACAGTGAATTGAATATTTGTTCTCAGAAAATACATACAAGAAAGTAGACTAATATTACAATCCTATCACCAATTTGTAAGAAGTAGTGGCAAGACTATTCAGCTGATGCGTGCCATCAGTGTGTACATAGTTATTTGGAGACATTCCATAAAGACTCACTTTTGTTTCAAAACCTTTTTTAAAGTATGCAAAGGAACTGTAGTCTTTACTATCCTGTGTGTTGTTTGTTGCCAAAGACTTTATTATTTTACTTAGTGTCAGTATACTCCCAACTTTCAGGACTCTATGTTGGACCTCAGTTGTTGCAATAGCCATAGGGAGCGACTCCATTATGGTAATATATACTGGATTCATTTAATCTCATACTGATAAGGGCATTTTTCGTCTTTCTTGATGAAATTGTAGAATATCCAATAAAACTATTTATCCATAAATTATTTATGAATTAGTCTTTAAGGTCTTTTACAGTTTTACCTTTCTAAATAATTTCAGTAGATAATGTGCAAATTGATTTAGAAAGTGATCACTTAAATCATTAAATCATTTGGTGAAATTAAAGAATGTGTGTTACTTAGAGGCCATTATTTGTGTACTGTTAAAAGGGGCGATGGGGTAGCCTAGTGGTTAAAGCATTGGCTCGTCATGCCGAAGACCCGGGTTCAAATCCCCACATGGTTACATTGTGTGAAGCCCATTTATGGTGTCCCCTGCCGTGATGTTGCTGGAATATTGCTAAAAGCGGCGTAAAACCAAACTCAGTCAGTCAGTCAGTGTACTTTTATTTGGTAGAATCGATATCTTCCCCTATTAACCTACTTTCTGGACTTTTTAATTACAGACGTTAGTTAGAGGACTTGGCACAAAGAAAATGTTTCTAGTTCTTTTTGATAATCTGATCGAAAATAAAGTAAATAAGTAGATACCAAAGAGTATTATAAGTTGAATCTGAAAAGACTGTGTAACTTGCTGGTTTGTTTTGCGGTAGAGTAGGTAGTATGTAGACATCTTAGTGCTGCAGAGCCTGTGTTAGTGTAGTAGTCCCTAGTCAAGAGATTACCACAGTTCTTTCATGTTGTTTAGTTGTTTATGTCAAATAATCACCAGTCCTACATTTACACCAACCCAACACCATATTAACCCTCACTGATTGAGAATTCCTGATATGGAATAAAGAATAATGACAATTATTATGGATATACAACTTCTTTTATTCTGTGGAGGCGACGTTTCGACATAGATTCTAATGTCGTTGTCAAACAAGTTGTATATCCATAATAATTGTCATTATTCTTCATCAACTCAACTTCTAAAATGCCCATCAAAGAATTGATATGGAATACTGAGCAATTGGGTGAAGGCCAGACTTTATTTCTTGGATTACAGATTTTTGGCTGAAAAACTCAGGTTGGAAGGTAAAAAAAGAAAAGAAATGAATGTCGTTTTCAAATAGATTTATTTCATCTAGATTTTCATCAAAATGCGTTGTTTGGTTTTGTTGATTTTTTGGGAGCATCTTAAGATACATCTTCAACAGGTCGTACTTGTATCATTATAAATTATATAGAGATTGCAACAGTAAGAATAATCTTTGTTAATCTCTCTACCCTTTTCTGGTGAATACAGTGAAATAACAGTGCATTTCATTTTACTTTTTTCACAGTTAAGGTTTTGAAGTTGGAGGATTTGTAAACCAAGTTTTGAAAAAGGACCTGGCCTTAACCTAAACCTCCACTGCTTCATGTTAGAAAGTGATTGTAGGGCAACCAGCACTCATAGGCCTGTGTTGAAGTATCTTGGATGTGATTGTTTTAGGGCTGAGATTACTTGTGGGATGAGTTCTGGGTCCCGATCTACTAAGCAGTCGTAACCCTATAGTATATCATAGCTTTAGAATGTCGTAGAGCTACAGACATTTTGTGGATTGGGACCCTGATTCCAAACTTTGAGTTGTAATTTTATATATTTCATGGATTGAGTTATTTATATTTCAATTCATAAAGAGTACAACTATAGATAAAGGAAACCAATGGGTTTTTTTTTATGTGTATCATTGGATACGAAATAACAATACACCATTGTTGAAGAGATTCTTTGTTAACATGTGCAACTATATATATAACTGATAATATATAAGAGAATTATAACTAATGGATTAACCAATAGTAACAACTGGCCTCATTATCATCTAGAAAGATTTGGTTTAAAGTTAATGCACAAATTCTCCACCAGCTAATCCTGTTGTCAATGTCCGTGCTTCGTACATTTTGATTTGTCAATGCTGCCTCTTTGTATGATTCTATTAAAGGCCTTGTCATCCTTCATGTCTGAATCAGGACTGAGAAAATATTAATAAAGACCACCAAATGTATCAGAAATGTTTAACATTTTCACTCAGAAAGAAATGTTTCCCGAGAAGCCTTAAATAGGTGTTTATGGGTTTGGGTTTTCAACTTGAGCTGTCAATATTAGCTTCATTTGTGTATGACAATGAGGGGCATTTTCTATTTTGTGGTTTCCAAGATGGTAAATGATTGATAGTGTGATCTAAGATATGAAAGGTTGAATTACGTTTGACCTGCTATCAGTTACTAGGTCTTGCTATGCAAAGGATGATTGGAGATGCATGTTGACAAGGTGGCCATTGTTATTTTCTCATGCATCAGGATATTGTGGCATTGAGATGTTTAAAACAATTATACTTGGTAATGTATATCGTTAAAAATATTGTCATCAATTTCAGGCACCCTATGGTACAGATATGGATTTTGTGCAGGTTTAAATTTATTGTTCCCAAAATGGTAGTCTTCTTCAAACCATCTTTATGTAAGATCTTTTCAATTTGAATGAATTTATGGAATTGTTCATGTGTAAGGTTCAGTTCCATGCAGCATAATGTGAATTTCAGTCTAATTAAGATATGTGAGACCCATTGTAAGGATTTGTTCCCTGATGGTTGCATTCCATTCTCATGTAGTCATGTCTAGTTCACCATCCATCACCAGCACCGTAGCTTCATGTAAGTGTTAACGACACTGAAGGAAATCTATTTGTGATATCAGCATTGTTTTCACCATACAACCAGCCACAGTTGTGTAGGTCTGATCCGCATATATGTACAGTGAGTAGCCTTTAATACACTGGAGAATGTGTTTTATCATGTTAATAACATTGCAAGTTGTGTACATTTCAGAAATGAACATATTGATGTCTGTGTTTGTTATGTGTATACATAGTGTGTCATAATTGTAGGTAACTTGTCAATAGCAGGTCATGTTTAACCATCATCTGTCATTTAGGGTATGGGTCATGTTGTATGTTATTGCTTTCATTGCGAAATATGAACCTATATTTTACCTTTATTAAGAAATCTCAGTGTGCCGATATGAGTGTTTGATTTCTCATGGAAGAGACAGTTCATTTTGGATTTAAATGAGATTTGAATAAGTTTCAAATATTTTTAGCTTACATAAAATTCAGATTTTTGAGAGTTTTAATTATGTTTTTCTTTAGATTTAAGCATCACTTCAGATGTGATGTCAGAGTTGGTAAATAAAAATTGTGTTTTTTAATTGGATTCATTACTTGGCAAATATTTTCATTAAAACTGATATCGATGTATAATTATATTTTCATCGATTATCTTTCTTGTTACCCATGTAATTCAAACCCTCAGGCACTTGAAACCAACAGTTTTTCCTAAACCTGTTGACATTAAGTATATTTTGGGTCAGAGTATCTAGTTCAAAGGTCATACGGGGCTGAAGTACTTCAATTAAAAACGTTGTCCATCCTCCATTGTAGCATTCATACACCAAACAACGTGAGGCACATGCTGGACTTACCCTGTTCATGTGTGTGAAATTTGTAGACAAGTACTTTAGATATTATTGTGGTAGGTATAAATCACTATAGATGACAGCCACACCACAGCTTGTCTACAGCACCAGTATATGGGATGATGGAACACTGGCAAAAAGATGATGTAAAGGAAGAAGAAACATTTATGGAAGTGTGGATATAATTTGAAGTTTTACTTTTCCTTCCATTTGATTTACAAGTTACACATAAATTAAAGAAGTTCCTTGACATTTCTTTTGCCTAAGTTCAATGGTAATGTTTAAACAAAACTATAAACATTATTTTTTTAATTGGTTAAGGGCTCTTGAGATGTGGTTGTAGAAATCAGACATCCATCAGGAATCTATTCTGGCCAATTCCAGTAGCATTTACATTTTTTTCAATCTTCTATTATCCCGAGTGAACTTGAATTAAATACAACTTAAAATTCACTTGTCCACAGCTCATTTGGGGCTAGTGGTTCAATGAGAAAAGACGGTCATTCTTGATTTTTCCTTGTGATGCCTGCTGATGCTGTAGACAGGACTGGGTGTATCCTAGACCTACTAGACTCGAGAGGAGTCTGTTGTGATGCAGTGTAATAGCCTTACACATGTTCCCTGTACTGTGGAGGTCCACCCCTAGCCACTCACAGTTCCCCTGTACAGAGTCTGTACAGTTTCTAGGATCATATGTCTCTCAGTTGTCTCTGTATTGTCTTCATGCATAATAGCATGCTAATAAAACAACTACACAGTTGTAGGTCATTTGTTCTTCTTCTTTGTCATGTTCAGGCGAAACCAATGAGTAGTGTAGTATATAAGGTGCTACAGTTTGATGTGATGTTGCATCCCTTAGCCTTATCCACTGATTGTGATGGAATGGGTAATGTGGTTGGTTGTGTAACGGCAATATTCCAGCTACCGGTATATGGTGGTGGTCTGAAAGTAATTGAGTCTGGACCAGACAATCCAGTGATCAACAGCATGAGCATCAATCTTCACAATTGGGATACGATGACATGTGTCAACATAGTAGGCAAGTCTGACCATCCGATCCCATTAGTCGCCTCTTACAACAAGCATGGGTCCCTGTGGTATTAGATGCCGCAGTATGCTGTGCTGAGTGGCATCCACTGATTGTGATGGTTCCGCCAGTGGAAGTTGTGTCAGCACCAAACTGTGCTCCAGTGTTTCACCAAAATGTTCTGTCCTGCTCCTACTTAAGGGGGCGGTGGGTAGTCCAGTGGTTAAAGGGTTGGCTCGTCACGCCGAAGACCCGGGTTCGAATCCCCACATGGGTACAACGTGTGAAGCCCATTTCTGGTGTCCCCAGCCATGATGTTGCTGGAATATTGCTAAAAGCGGCGTAAAACGCTTTAACCACTAGGCTACCCCACCGCCCCCACAAGGTTCAAAGATGACAAAAACTGTTTAGTCTAACAGAAGTTTATATAAGAAAAAAGAACAGAGAACATATAGTACAACAGAGACCATGACAACAGCTACAGCCACATCCCTGAATGGCTAACTTCACAACATCGTCAACCTAACTTCAACAATAATCATGTCTCACTTGGAAAGTCACTTCACTACCCTAAAGCAATATTGCACAAGGCAAGCTGAAGGTAAATACCTAGTATATGCTTATGATGATACACATATGTACATTAAGAACAGTATGGAGAAATGTGGATGAAGAAGACTTGACAGGGTCTATTAGATACACTGTTGTTATTCTAAAACCATATGCTCCTAATATAATGAAATTAGTGCAGTATTTAATTTCACACTGTACATTATTTTTAGCCAAAGATTATTCACAAGAAGACCTGTTCATCATGAAGACTAAACTGTGTCCATTGTGAAACAACATAGTACTTCATCAGTGAAAATAGAATATAAATTTTAAAAATCAATTTCAACCCATCATTTAAATTCAGAAAGTTATTAATCCAATGTTTACTTATCAAACACAGTTGTATTAGATTTTACAAGATGATTAATAATGGAATACTATTCTAAAATAATAATTCATTTTGAAATCCTGTTGTTTATAAGGCAAATTATACACAAGCACATTTTATATCTTCAAAAGTGACTGCTGAGTTGACTTCTAAAATTCACTAAATGAAACTGAGAACATATTTAGTTGCTGTCCTGTAGGTATGTTAATATGGTCAAGATTCCTGGTTGGTAAGTCCCATCAAAAGCCTGTGTCTTCTAAGCATGTCTACTGTCATCTGGAACATATTTAGTTGCTGTCCTGTAGGTATGTTAATAAGGACAAGATTCCTGGTTGGGAAGTCCCATCAAAAGCCTGTGTCTTCTAAGCATGTCTACTGTCATCTGGTTTGTGCGTAACTCACAGAAGAGAGGAATGGCTTACCACAACTAAAGGGCCAAACAAAATATAAAAATATAATATGTAATATATGGCAATACATAAATAAGCATGACTGTAATCAAACAGAATTATGTTATTGGTTACAAAGCTGTACTTAAACATATATTTCCTTTGCTAGGAATGTAGAATGCAAAACCAAAGGCCTACAAAGTGTCCAGTACTATAACCCTGTTGTCAAACTAACAGTGTATATACTGTTCCAAACAATCTACCATAATGGTTTAAGCGAGTCATAAACCAAAATAATGAAATGCTTGAGCCTGCAAATTTATCTTTATCAAAATTATCTTTGGGTTGGATAACTTTTGTTTCTTGTTTGTCTCTGCAACTTAACATTGCTGAATGCACATAATGATTGAATTTTAATTATTTTTGGCTCAAGGTGTATTGGTGGCCATAAGGATCATTTGGACATGAGAAGAAAACATTCTACCAGATGAATAGCTACAGTTCAGAATATATTTCTTTCATCTTTTAACAAAAGAATTTTTTTTATTTCTACTATACCACATGGTGTGTCTTATGTTAAACAAAACCTATAAGCATAGTTCTCTAGTTTATGGCAGCTCTATCAACTGACATATCTTTGTAGTACAACCATCAGTCGGTGTTAAGGACTTTGATAATCCTAGCATTAACTATGGCTGATACATCTACAGACCCATCGGACAATGTGACAAACAGGAAGTCTCTACTTTTAGCATATTTTGTTGACTGAGTGGAGAAACATTTCCACGACAACCAATTTCATTCACTTGACCTCCAGCCAGGTGAGCTAAAAATAAACAGAAATCACACAAAAATAAATTGTAAATATTATGGCAATCAAAATGGAAGCAGTTAACATAAAAAGACAGATCTATTTGCTGTTGTTTCACAGGCTGTGAAGGACGACAAAACACATACAAAATATCAATGGTAAAACCATAAGTAAAAAATATTATAATAAGGTTTTATCTAAAAGTTGAAATATTATGCACACAAATATTTTCACAACACAATTTGGCAAATGCTGAACAGGATTCATAAAAAAACTGAAAAAAAATCTGTTATTACAGATAAAACAACACATTTTGTCATTATATGTCTAGTAAACAGGATGTGTCTAATATGTCACAAATGTCGAAATGTTTTGAACTTTTACGGGTTCGTTGTCATGGTAATGAGAGATTTAAGCACATGTCGTACATGTGACATTTTCTTAGTGATATAGACAGAACTATGTCCTCTTTGAACCCTAATTCTGTGAAGTATGTCACAGTAATATAAGTGAGTGAGTGAGTATGGTTTTACACCGCTTGTAGCAATATTCCAGCAATGTCATGGCAGGGAACACTATAAATTGACTTTAATCAAAAAAGAAAACACAAAACTATTGATTACACACACTGTGTGAAGTACAAATGTCTGTGATAAATTCAAGTTCTCTCCTTGATCACTGATAAGTTTTAATTTGGTTTCTTATCACATTAAATAATATCTTGAATTAAATGCTGTCAATGAATAAACAAACAGGTAAAATGCCACTTTGAGTATTTACTTTTCTCACAAACGAATTCACTGGAAGCCGCATACTGCACACCGAAACTTCAAGCGTCCATTGAGATTTGACCACAAGCAGATTTGTAACATTGAGAATGTACGCCCAAAACATTTAATGCTTGAGATAGATGGCCAAAATGTGTAAAGGCATGTGGACGGACAGATGGACCGATGGATGGATGTGAGAGACTGGACAGGTGAGATCGGGTTGCATACTACTGCGGAGTGAGAGATTCTATACTGGGAGTACTTCTGAAGATATAGCCATTTCACAGTCATTGTGCTGTTGGTGGTAAACGTATCAGCAGGCTCAACTCAGATCTGATTCCTAAACCACAAGCCAACATTTTCTAATTCGAACTGATCACCAACCAAGATAGTATTGCCTTCGCAAAGAAACATGCCTCTTTTCTTAAAATATTGATAATCTTGACGTTCATAAAAAATTATATTAGAAAAGACCAAAAATCATTGATCTTTATGAAAAAAATATAAGTTAACTGACCTGCACAGCTTGGGTGCTTTTATTCATCAGATAATTTGTGAGCGATGTACTTACTTTAAGAAACTGATAGTCAGTCTGATACTCATAGTAGCTTCAGTAAAACAAATAATCTAATTGATACTCATAGTAGCTTCAGTAAAACAAATAACCTAATTGATACTCATAGTAGCTTCAGTAAAACAAATAATCTTATTCGAATGCCGGATGTCTCAAGTAGCTTCATCCCTCATGTTATAGTAAAACAAATAACCTAATTGATACTCATGAGTAGCTTCAGAAAACAAACAATCTAATTGATACAAGTCAGTCAATGAGAAGTTGATTGGTGTAGCAAATGTGAAATAAATAATCTAATCAATGAACTGATAAGGTGCCCCTAATAGTGATATGGTAGGCGGAGGAATTAGGACTGGCTTCAGACAAAACAATTTTATTACTTGGTCCCCAGCGATTCGACTCATCGGGATTTGACTGTAATATAATTGATACTCATAGTAGCTTATGTGAAATAAATAATCTAATCAATACTCGTAGTAGCTTCAGAAAAACAAATAATATAATTGATACTCGTAGTAGCTTCAGAAAAACAAACAATCTAATTGATACTCATAGTAGCTTCTGTGAAATAAATAATCTCATTCTTGTACTAGCTTGCCTGATACTGGCTTTACTAAAATACACAATCTAAATCACTTAGTAGGTTAGGTAAATTAAATAGACTGACTGATACGAGCACAGTTGAATGTCGTACATCTCTGAATGTGATGGTTGTCCGTCAAGAGTATTGTTTTACACATCAAACCGGTCTTGAGAAACCATTATGAAGTGTTCATAAGACATGAATCTGTATATTGTAGGCATGATAAAAAACATTCAAATATCTGAATGGATTGATAACAGTATGAAACATGTCATGACAAAATACATGGTGTAAAGAAAGGTGACGTCGTGTCCAAGCACATTGTATACACTGTTGGTATTTTCTGACATTAACTTATATACTTGATGTGAGGTCTTCCTGACAGTGATGAATTATCCTTAACAACTATATTGAGTATTGCATAACATAAGACAGAAATATTACCACGTACTGGATGAGTGTCCATATACAGGGCAAATGTACAGGTTATGAATAAATTCCTACTTTATTTGCAAAAATATTACTCATTATTTTTACAAAATAATTTATTGAATAAACTTTTCATCAATATTTCTTGTATATTTCTGGATATTTATTTTCAAAATATACACATATTTGTAACCGATATCATCTACAAATGTACATTAAGCAATGTGTAAAAACAAAATAGTTGCATTTTTCCGACAACCTTTAAATTATGTGACAGTATACCCTAGCGATATGTTCACCATATCAAGATCAGCATGACAACAATGCAAAGTCGATCAAAATACATTCTAACCCAAATCGCTGGCTTAACAATTCGGGAATGGGAATTCCGGAGAGTACTGAATTAGCTGTGTCTTCCCGTTTTACTTTCTTATCGCGATTTGTATAGAAACTGATTTGAGATGAGAGCTGACGTACTTAGTCAGTCAAAAAGTGAAACTGTAAAGCGAGTTTCTGTAATCCTGAAAAACTATATCTGTTTGTATTATTTATGTTAATCTCAACTATGAGTTATATTTGTACCTAATCAATTCCACCACATAATCTCCACAATAAGATGATCATTACTCCCTTCATTTACCACTGACATAGCACTAAGATCGCTTTGAGGAACGATGCCACGGGTCTCTGATGGAGGATCTCCATGATGACTCTCTGATACACAATCTGTACCACATGTACCCTGATACATTAACATCTCACAACTACGTGATACGCCTCACCAGAGGGCAGAAGCTCGTGTGTGCAACTCGAGCATGACAGAATGAGATTATGGCTTATTCGTGAAGGTACATGGGCACATCAGTGTGGATGCTGTGCTGACTAGAGCTGAACGTGGGGCTGGATTAGGCTTAGCCGGAGCGGAAGTTGTCCACCCGATACCACACTCTCAGGTCGCTGACGCTGACGCGGCGGATGAAGAAGTAGGCCAACAGCATCCCGAAAATCTGTGAACAGGAAACAAACTCAGGCTTCAGTGAAAGAGCTCCACAGAAGGATGTATCAATGGATGGTTTGATGGGTCAACAGAGGGATGGTTTGTGTGATGGAACAATGGTAGGATGGTTGGTTTGCTTGGCCAGTAGATGGATGGTTGGTTTCATGTGTCAACAGAGGGATGGTTTGTGTGATGGAACAATGGTAGGATGGTTGGTTTGATGGGCCAGTAGATGGATGGTTGGTTTGATGGGTCAACAGAGGGACGGTTTGTGTGATGGAACAATGGTAGGATGGTTGGTTTGATGGGCCAGTAGATGGATGGTTGGTTTGATGGGTCAACAGAGGGACGGTTTGTGTGATGGAACAATGGTAGGATGGTTGGTTTGATGGGCCAGTAGATGGATGGTTGGTTTCATGGGTCAACAGAGGGATGGTTTGTGTGATGGAACAATGGTAGGATGGTTGGTTTGCTTTGGCCAGTAGATGGATGGTTGGTTTCATGGGTCAACAGAGGGGATGGTTTGTGTGATGGAACAATGGTAGGATGGTTGGTTTGATGGGCCAGTAGATGGATGGTTGGTTTCATGGGTCAACAGAGGGACGGTTTGTGTGATGGAACAATGGTAGGATGGTTTTGGTTTGATGGTTGGTTTGATGGCCAGTAGATGGATGGTTGGTTTCATGGGTCAACAGAGGGACGGTTTGTGTGATGGAACAATGGTAGGATGGTTGGTTTGATGGGCCAGTAAATGGATGGTTGGTTACATGGGTCAACAGAGGGACGGTTTGTGTGATGGAACAATGGTAGGATGGTTGGTTTCACTTGTAAGTAGAGGGAGGGATGGTTGGTTTCATGGGTCAACAGAGCAACAGTTTGATGGGCCAGTACATGGTGGGTTGGTTTGATGAGTCAATAGATGGTTGGTTTGATGGGCCACTAGATGACTTGTTGGTTTAATTGGTCAATAGGTTGTTTTGATAGGCCAGTAGGTGACAGCTTGGTTTGGTGGATACTGACCATTCATTGGATGGTGGACATTTAATGAAAGGCAAGATGGCTTGCTAAGATTGATGATGCTTTGAAGCAACAATGGATGGGTGAAAGATTTGTTGGTAGGTTTGATTGGGAGGATGGATGAATACTGAAAATCTTGAGAAATACATGTTTGTGTAATACAAACAAACTTTCTAGTTCTTCTTAGGACAATACTCTGAGTTACATTCTCAAATGAGCCAGCCCTAGCAGTGATTTAAGCTTCCAGTAATGGCAGACACCCACCTGAGGGATGGCACATCCCAGGGCTGTGGCACCCACGTAGTCCAGGTGACTGGCCAGCCAGTTGAGGAAGGCATCAGTACAGCCCTCTGTGTAGATGACGTCACTCAGCTGGAACACAAGGTTGGCATCTCTTCATATTGACAAACAACTAATACAGTTGCTAAACTAACAATTTTCACACAAACAAAGACGTTATCACTGTAGGATAACATGCTGTATCAAGCTAAATTAACATATTTTACAGAAAAATTAGTTCCTAAATTATCTTAATGAATGTAATAAAAACTGAAACTGCAGTAACTTGCAAGGGGAGTACTGGATATATCTGTTTCAGGGTATGTATGACAGACTTTGTTAGAGGCCTATATTATCTGATCTTATACATGCACCACTTATTGTGGATTGTAAATAAGTGTTAAGGGTTTACAATTTTCACATGACTGTCAGACATCAGACACAAGAATGGTATACATAATATAAATATTCATAAGAAAACCCAGATAATGTGCCTGGTTCCATAAAGTGACATGGTTGATATGGACTCCTATACTTACTGTAGCATTCCCCATGACTCCGTAGCCACAGGTCTTGGGTAGAGCGACATTCTGAAGAAGATACACACATATAAGTCATCGTAACAGTCAAGGTGAAACATGCTTGGATACCATTGTACATGGACCCTTTCCATGCCTTCGTGCTGGGATGCCATTGCACATGGACCCATGGTTTTATGTTCTATAGTGACATACATGCACATCAAAGTATATGCCATTAGTTTGGACTTTTACAGAGCAAGCCAACTAAGATACTATGCCTTGTTTAACATGGATAGTCCAGTCAGACACAGTGTACCAACTAATCCTGACACGTCCTTGTTGTATCTATTAATGCTGAGTGGCAGTCAGGGTAACAAGAAGTACCGTCATGTAACAGAGATTCCTATGATAAAGACTGGGTTCAAACCTCTGACCTGCTCTCCCCCTGTCACAAGACCACAGAAGCAGAGAAGTGGCATAAGGCAGGAAACAACGAGGACATTAGCATCATGTTTGGTATTTATTGTATGTGGGAGATGAAACAAAGAGTTCCACTATTTTTTTCACATAAAGAATATACTTGGTGATTTTTTCATTTCATGCATTTGACAAAGGTAAAAAGCTATGACCACTAAATGGACATAGATTCAGTTTATTTCTATTTGTCTGACCGCTCCATTTGGATGGATTAGTTAAAAGATGCAGCTACAAATCTACAAAATCAAATTATTTAAATTCCACAACCATAAAGTTGTAATAGTTTGACTGTTTCACTGAAGCAGGTTTGCATCCCCAGTAACTAGATGTGGTAAGGACCATAAGGGTATGAAGAATTCTTCCTGATCTATAAAATGATATCACCTTGGAAAAAACACCAAGCTATAAAAGGAGTCAGCACTCTACCGCTAAACTTAAGTTGCACTTGACTTACCTCCCTTACTTTACAGCAGGTATAGGGTACGCCACATGCCATGGGTTTAGGCGAATCACAGGCGAAGTCTTTGTTGTAATTTATGTAGTCCTCAAATGTCTTGAAGCCGCAACATTTGAACTGCAGAGAATACCACATATGAATAGAAGAGGCCTCCGATAACTCTACTGTAAAAATATCTCATAAAAATAACAGTGCATGAAGTGGCACTTTTCCGGACAGAAGCAGGCTGAATAAAGCAAATTATCAGCCAAACAAACCTAATTCCCAAACATAGGGAGCATACCTAAATAATGCTTACAATGTCACAGTTGATATGAATTTGTTCACCAGAATGGCCAGTGTATTATGACAGTCAGCAATATTCCAGCTATATCTTGATTGAATAGAGGAATCATATTGAGACTTATTGTCGATAGTACAAGCACCAATCCATACTAGACACATAATTTCCCAGGTAACAAGGTGTTAACACTGCCCAATTGTCCTGTGTCAAGGAGACCAGAATTCCTGCAGGGAGTGTGTGAGTGTGAGGAAGGCTTACTTCGCTTTTAGCAATATTCCAGCAACATCACGGCGAGGGACTCCACACATTGTACTCATGTGAGGAATCAAACCCAAGACATCTGCATGACAAGTGAACGCATTACCCATTAGACTACCCCACCGCCCCAATTCCTGCGAGTGAAATGTGGACAGCGGTTTCTCCACAAGGTCACATCTGTGAGCTGCAGGACTGTGAGCTGCAGGAGTGTGAGCTGCAGGAGTGTGAGTGCTGTGTCCGGGACAGACTTACTGATTTCTGTATGAAGTTCATGGCCCGGGCTATGTCATCGTTCTCAGAATACTTCTCCACACCAAACATCAGTTCATCACTGAGGATGTCGGGGACCTGGGAAGGAAGAGACAGAAGGTCAATATACATGATCAAGTTATCCAAACCTGAATGTTCACCATGTCATGAGTGAGTGTGAGTGAGTGAGTGAGTGCGTGAGTGAGTGCATGAGTGTGTGCATGCCTGCTTGAGTGAGTGAGTGATGATGTGCAATACACTAAATAGCCTAGCCTAACAACCCAATCAACTTTACAAACATAGGACACTAGGGATGGAGGAGTGATAGACTGGAATCAGTGAATGATAAAATGTTTGATATTTGGAATGAATCTCAATTTGACGCAAGCCTCTGACATTAACACACCAGATGAGTGAGGGAGTATGTGAGTAAGTGAGTGAGTGAGTTAGTGAGGTTTTCATCAATTTTAGCAATATCACAGCAGAGGACACATTGCATCCATATTGTGAATACTCTAACCACTTGGCTGGCACCATTACTGCAAATCATGATAGGGAAACCTTATGCTTGACCTAACCAGTGTATGTATGGAATCAAACCCAGCACAACTGATGGGTGTCAACACATTCCCCACTACGCCAGCCCAGTCCAGTCAAAAACTGAACTTTGTTATTTTTCATTCATTTTCAAGTTTCTTCTATTTCATTTCCAGAAAGACCCTGTCACAAAACAACCTTTATGGCACCATTAAAGCTACTCAGTTTACATCCCCAACAAAAGTTAACACAACATAAACCCCAGTCTTTATTACCTCACCATAAAAAAATATCCATAAATGTTACACAAACACATGCTATTATAAACCTGACAGCCAGCCAGTCAGGGTAATGCTTGGCTCTTTACAACACACCAATCAATAACAACCTACTTCAACAAATTTTGCAAAAGTCTCAAATATTGTTGAATTGGCCGTAACATTGACGCCTGAGCTTCCCTGCATGAAGGCATGAAGAGGGTCTATGCACAATGGCCCCCCATATGACAAGGGTCTGTGTAGCAGCAGTTGCTACAGTGTTCATCACGTGCAGTGTGCAGCCATCTGTGACCTTCTCCAGTGTTTATGCCCACACCTAACTAACCACCAGCTGTGCCTCCCTGTTAAAGCTCCTATTGATTGTACACCGTACTCTGGACCTACAAACACACATTACACAACTAGAAGCCAACTTGTGTCTCTGACAGTTGTCTGAACTACCAGTTGTATATACAGCAAGCATCCTTTACAGCCCATGTAAACCTTCAAGAGGTACACCAGTTATTGATCTATTGGATAGAACAGTCCTAGCTCAACAAATGATCATTTGAGGTGTGGTAAATTGGGTTTAGTGGCAAGTTCAAGATTATTGCAACATGTACGAGAGACGGGTTGCTTCTCCTAGTCTGGACTAATGCCTGGTATAACACTAGTCCCCTGACATACCATGCAGTAATGGATACCCAACTCAAGACTCTGTTTATCTCCTAATACTGAGCAGCAGGCAAGGTAACAGAAAGTACCATCTTTTAGTGTCTATTAGTATGACACAGGTGGGGATCAAACAACCAACCTCTGGCAGGTGCTCCATCCACTACACCATGGAGGACGTCTGTAATAATGATATGAATATTTTACCACTGCTTCAGCATGAGACAAGTAGTACATGCTTCCATAGCTGCTTATGTCACAGACTCTGTATTTACTACATACAAAATAGCGAAGTACAGGGGTTGTATAATATGGTAAGGTGATAATTGTGTACAAGTTCCACCTCCATGGATTTGGTTGGGTGGGGTGGGGTGGGATAATGGAATAGACAGCTGGTCTGGGAAGGTTGGGATAGGGAAAGTGGTCTGAGTTGGTAGGGTGGGATAGTGGAATTGTGTGGGATAGGGATAGCAGGTGGGATGGGAAAGTAAGTTGGTAGGGGGATAATGTAGATAGCTTCGGGTATGTAGGTTGGGATGGTGGGTTTGGTTGTGTGGGATAGGGGATAGGTTGGGCGGGATAGCGGGTGATGGGAAAAGTAAGTTGGTAGGGTGGGATAGTGGAATAGCTGGTTGGGTATGTAGGTTGGGATGGTGGGTTGGTTGTGTGGGATAGGGGATAGCAGGTGGGATGGGAAAGTAAGTTGGTAGGGGGGATAGTGGAATAGGTGGTCGGGTATGTAGGTTGGGATGGTGGGTTGGTTGTGTGGGATAGGGATAAGCGAGAGTGGGAGAAATAAGTTGGTAGGGTGGGATAGTGGAATAGACAGCTGGTTGGGTATGTAGGTTGGGATGGTGGGTTGGTTGTGTGGGATAGGGGATAGCGGGTGGATGGGAAAGTGAGTTGGTAGGGTGGGATAGTGGAATAGACAGCTGGTTGGGTATGTAGGTTGGGATGGTGGGTTGGTTGTGTGGGATGGGAAGTGGGGTGGGATGGGAAAGTAAGTTGGTAGGGGGATAGTGGAATAGGTGGTCGGGTATGTAGGTTGGGATGGTGGGTTGGTTGTGTGGGATAGGGGATAGCGGGTGAGATGGGAAAGTAAGTTGGTAGGGTGGGATAGTGGAATAGCTGGTTGGGTATGTAGGTTGGGATGGTGGGTTGGTTGTGTGGGATAGGGGATAGCGGGTGGGGTGGGAAAGTAAGTTGGTAGGGGGGATAGTGGAATAGGTGGTCGGGTATGTAGGTTGGGATGGTGGGTTGGTTGTGTTGGATAGTGGGTGTGTGTTAAAACAGTGTGAATGCATGGTTCATTTGCAATTTTCACATGAAACCAAAGTCTGTCTGTCTGTCTGTCCTGATATAGGTATGCATTCCCTTGTAGAATGTCAAGCGGTATAATCTGACAGAACTACTGCTGCTAAGTGGAAGTGATCTTGTTGCCCGGTTCCTTCTGTTCTGTACAATCTAGAGATATGCATGTTACTGCCTGGAAACAAATTTCGGTAAAGCTCGGTGGACAGTTGATGAGATCCTATTATAAACATGAGTTCAGTTACATGCGTGATCATGTAACCTTTCACTTTGGGCAAGACAGCTGACCACATATCTCCCTTTATCGTCAGCTATCATATCGGATAGTGCATGCTATCGATACATCCTTGACATGAATGAACCTGTTCTCAACAAGCACTAGACTGATTCAGACTACTGATCTCCTCCCCATATCACGGAGCCAGGGATTCAGCAATTAAGTCATTAATATACGTCCTTAACACGACACTATCCAAGGTGATCTGCAGCAACAACTGACTGACTGAGTATGGTTTTACGCCGGTTTTAAGCAATATTCCAGCAATATCACGGCTGGGGACACCAGAAATGGGCTTCACAAATTGTACCCATGTGGGGAATCGAACCCGGGCCTTCAGCGTGACGAGCGACCGCTTTAACCACTAGGCTACCCCACCGCCCCTGTAGCAACAAAGGTCCAGATACTTTAATGAGTGATTTGTGTCCAACTTGGATATTGTCTGTGTAATTAGGGTCATAATTCAGTCTTGGGCTGATTTATGCTACTCAAAAGAAGTTGATGAACATTGATCCTTTCATCTGCCGTGGCATGACTCTGGCATGACTCGTTACGAAAGATCTAGGTGATCCCTAAGTTCTTTTGAGCAGTATACCTTTGTTCTCAGTCAGGTTTAGGTCTAATATGAATCAAATTTGCTAGGGCAGCTATATAGGTTCCTAGGATTCAGATCAGTTTGTTTCTTATAATATGCCACACTCAGCAATATACCATCTGTACCATGGCTGCCAGTATAATCAAGTCTGGACCTGACAGTCTGAGCAGGATATGATGACATGCATGAACCAGGTCAGCAAGTCTGACCACACAATCCTTCAGTTGCCTTTCATAACAAGTTTGGTTGCTGAAGACCAATTCCAGATAATTCACAGGGGGCGGAGATTGACCTAAGAGTTAACATACACATCAAAGGGGCACAAGGCTTGGGCAAACGGACAATCCTTGCAGGTTTAATTGAAGTCATTCACACACCACTTTTGTCATCTTCTAGCTCCAATATTTGGTATATCAATCTGGCAGTCACTAATTGCCTCAATTTCAGACAATGTTTAACATTCTGATTCATCATGTGGCATTAAGTATGTCTGGTCCATCATTTATAGAGAGCTTCGTATAGTTGCATGCCTAATAGAATTCACTTTTAGAACAATGCTTAGCTCCTGCCAAATTACCCAAGCTGCCCAAAGATGCCTTTTCAGCAACTGTTATTTTTTCCTGAAAATATTCAATCTAAATCCATTCTTCCCCACATTATAGCACAATCCCTGGTTAGGACGGGAAGACATATTTTCACCTCTTGACCATGTCCATCGTATTACTTGTCTGGAAATGGGCCCTGTTATTTAAGGTGCTTCAGATCGATGCTCGGACTGTTGATCACTAGATTGTGTGGTGCGGACTTGATTATTTACAATATCATAGCTGGAATGTTCCTGAGTGCGGCATTAAACAACAAACCAACCAACCCCAGCCATCCATGCGTCCGCACTTGTATCCCAGTCTACCATTGTCATATGAAACCATCCAAGTTGTTTTATTACTCCTGGGACGTACATCGATGAAATCATGCATAGCCTTGCAATAAATTGTGCAAGTGTATTTCAGTGTGACCAGGTACACAGTCAATACTGTAACTGGAGTGATCGAGGACAGTGGGAATCTCACATTGTTGATGGTTACGTGACATGTCTCCATAGAAACAAATCAAACACTAGCAGTTGTGTACACTTGACTCGCTTCTTCAGCAAATTATAATAAATGCTCATCTTCTTATCTCTCTCATACCAATACATCACAACCTGTCTCTTTGACTGAAACCAACAGAATGATTTCAGTATCATATAACTCTCTGATATTTGAATGCATTTTAGCAATCCTAGACATGGATTGATTATTTAAAGCAATATCATATTTCCTCATCGTAGAGAACAACACCACATCCATCACTGTTAATGTCACAAGGTGATAACATGACATGATCCCAACAGTAACCTCAGGGCAGCTTGTCTGTACAGTGGACATACACAGTTCTCTTTAAAATGACAATGAGTAAGGCAAAAAAATAGATGTTATGGTTCCGATTTCCTACATTTCAGAACTAGTGTAGGTAGGTAGGGTTTTGTTGTTTTTTTTGCAAAATATTGTTACAGTACTCATTCTCATGGGTCAGAAAATAAATTTAATTTATTATGTGGTGAGTAAATTTGTTAGGCTCGGCGGGAATATTTAGGGTCGGTCGGGAAATCGGAACCACAAGCTTTTTTTTTTTTAGGCCTAACTAAAGATAAACCTTCTCAAATACTGGGCTCATGGAGTTGAAACATGAGTTGAACAGTTAAATGTTCAGAGTGTGTAGAACCATTGATTTACTTTGAATGTGATATCTTGTAGCTCCTCGGATATTCTTTAATTGATTCGCTTGAACTAACAAATCATGTTTGCACTGTTGCCATTCCAGATATGACATGTTGAAGTTAGGCAGATTAAGCATTATGTTTTTTTCTTACAAAAATGCATCCATTGCACACACCCATAACTCAGGGTTTATGACTGAAGATTGCAAAAATAAGGCCCCTCAACATAGGACATATATCATTAACACTGAACAATGAGCAGGGATGTCTAGAGGTCTGTGGTGGTTCATTGTCTTGTTGTCTCTAGAAAGATTGAGTGAGTTGGGTTTTATGCTGCCTTAGCAATATTCCAGCAATAGTGAGTGAGTGAATGAGTTTAGTTTTACACCGCACTCAGCAATATTCCAGCTATATGGCGGCGGTCTGTAAATAATCGAGTCTGGACCAGACAATCCAGTGATCAACAGCATGAGCATCAATCTGTGCAATTGGGAACAGATGGCATGTGTCAACCAAGTCGGCGAGCCTGACCACCCAATCCCGTTAGTTGCCTCTTACGACAAGCATGGGTTACTGAAGATCAATATTCTAACCCGGACCTTCACGGATCTCCAGCAATATCACGGCGAGAGACACCAGAAATGGATTTCATACATTGTACCCATGTGGGAATCAAACCCGGGTCTTCGGCGTGACGAGCGAACACTTTAGCCACTAGGCTACCCCACCGCCCTTGTTGTCCCCAGAGCTGGCAGGGTGATCTGTCCTCATACTGTTGTTGCCTTTATCTTGATAGTTTGATTATCACAGTTGACTCCCTTAGCCACAGCAGGATCTGCTGATCAATGATGATCCTTGGTTTCAAAAGTGTCATGTTGAGTTCTCTGATGTAACTGACATTCAAAACCCAAGATAACTCATGAATATACTGACTGACTGACTGACTGAGTTTGGTTTTACGCCGCTTTTAGCATTATTCCAGCAACATCACGGCGGGGGACACCAGAAATGGGCTTCACACATTGTGCCCATGTGGGGATTCGAACCCGGGTCTTCGGCTTGACGAGCCAACGCTTTAACCATTAGGCTACCCCAACCGCCCCTCATGAATATACACCTCAGGTCATTCATTTGTTACTGAGATCAATATTTCATAAAGTTTATACAGACAACGAACATTTTGCACAGAACCACCGAGGCAACCAAAATGACACAGCAACATTATCAGATAGGAATGGATGACTAATGTCAGGCCATAACAAAATGCTACAAGCTCGTAACGGGTTGAAGTACTCAATACTACCATAAATAATTAATCCAACTGCCACTGAAACTGTTTCATAACAACAGCGCAATATAAGCTTTTTTGATCCACCTTTTATCCTGGGATTAATCAAAATGTTTTCAATAACACACAAGGCAATAGTGGGAGCAGGAAACCAGACGTGTATATTTCACAGTCTGTTTCTCAGCTGATCTCAGAGGAAACTAACACTGAAAAGATCATTCTAGTTCTGGTTCAAGACCTGCATTATACTTTAGAGAATAGAAATTGAAAAAGATTCATTCAAGTTCTAGTTATATCTTAGGAACATTTAAGACAAATCTTCAATAGATGTAAGTGGCAAGACCTACATTATACTCTAGGAAATAGAAACTGAAAATACTTTAATTCTGTTACTGAGGTATAACAATTGCCTTTTCAACTCTGGTATACTCTTGCTTGTTTCTTTTAAAGATTCCTATCTTTTCCAATATGATCAGGGCCAAGCACTTATTAATCTAGACTAACAACTAGTCTCAGAAATGAACATATTTTACTGAAATAAGTTCATAGTAAAATAAATATATATATAATGAAAAGGAGCCCTGAGACTTTCTTCATTTTCAGACTTTCATTGGTACAGACCCTGAAGCTGAGGAAATCTAGACTTGCCACATTTTCTAGACTTGTGTGGGCTTTCTTAGATATATTTGCTTCAGGGTCTGTACGACAGACTATTGGTAACCCTGGGTGTTTGGTTTTGCTTGTAACAGGGACTCAGTAATAAAATATGAATTACAAAAAAAGAAAATATTCTAGTCATATTAATCTCTTAGGAACAATAGGGGTTTATCTTTAGCAGCGCTAAGTGGCAGAACATGCATTATAGCGTTTTCTAAGATGCCTAGCTGTTAGAACAATCGAAAAAAAATACATTATGAGACAATAAAGGTATAGTTTTTTTGATGACGTAACAATTGAATGACGTTATCCCGTCACTGCGCCATTCTAGTGTGCCCCCTCGTAATCGAATTATTTTACATTACGTCACAATGTAAGTGACGTCACGATGCATGTCAGTTGTCATCGCCTCGTACGGCCTCCTACAGTAAACTACTCCGTTGCATCCCGTTTCTTGGTTTGCAGTTGCTTCACGCAGCTAACATCACTGGTGGAAACATTACGTTTATGTTTTACGACGGTTAAAATGTGTCAATTCGACTCACAAGTTTTCAGCGACACGGTAGCGTTTGCAATGTTTACATTACCACAATGCAATGCGTGGAATGTCGCTTGACTACTCCGCTTCATCTGGATGTACTGATCTAAACTTACGTTGGTAGAAGAAATCACGGCGTTGATATTGCCCCATATGGTTTCACGTTAATGACAGATGTAATTAAAATAATTTCAGAAGATATTTAATCGAGCGTAAACCGTCATCAAACTGTTATCATTTGTTTTTTCTGGTAACGTTCGTCTTAACGTAGGGGGGCAGACACATCAATAGAACAGCGCACCAGTTAGCCCTGTGCGAGGATTCTTAATTTAGGTCACCGACACCGTCATTTGTTTTCTGCCTTAAATTAATTGTAATTATCCTTAGAAAGTATTAAATTTAGCATCTTAGAAAAGATGTAAAGTTCGCTCTACCCCAATGTGTTTTGTAATAAAGTATAGTTTTGCCCTGAACTATTATAACATCAAAGCACTCGGACTACCGTCCTCGTGCTTTAATTTCCATGCTTGACAATAATGGCATGATTAAGTGTAGTTTGTTCCTGGAAGATTGACAAACATCATGTGAGCTGTGTCAAAATTCAGTTATATTCTCTGTATATTGGCCATGATGTTATCTACTGCCAGTAAACTATAACTGAATCACAAATCAATACGTTCAGCATATCGGTTGGGAGCTTCCAACACACAAAGCTACAAATCCTCCATTGGCCTTTTACACTAAACTCCTAATATTGTAAAACAGTTGAAGTTACAGAATTAATTATTCAACAAATTAATCCCAGTATCTTCTGTCTGACTGAACGGTGACACAATGTTTCACTCTGTTGTGCTCTGTGCATCAATACATTCCAACAAAATGATGGCTTTTTGAATATCCAACAATTGTCTGGACTGTTGCCATGGAAACAATAGATGTTTCTTTTTTCATCAATGCGATTTTAATCTGGGGGTGAGGTTTTATTGAACAAAAGCATATTTGATGTGGAGCACCTTTGTTACGTATTTCATCTTCTATCAATCAATACTAATCTATTGTTTATTCATCATACTGAATTGACACAGTGAAAAGTGCAATGGATTTTTTAATAATGTAAAGAAATGACAGTTGTATTCCTAACACTGATGAAAAACGTGAATATTGTTCCCTATGGCTTGAATTCTTTACTTTTTAATGGCAACATCCTGTATACAAGTGATAAAATGCCGTGTTCATGTTTGAATATCTGAGTCTGTTTCTCTTGGATGTTTATGGCTTCCAAATTCAATGTTGAATCAAGACTCCTAGTCAATGTCATCACAAACACCTTCATGGTGCCAAATAATTCTTAGGAATTATTTTCTTTTTTCCCAGTCAATTAAACATTTCACTACCAAATACACCTTTTTTACACAACATACATGTCTGAAACTCTTTAGTATCTGAAAACCAAGACATTTTAATGGCTACTCTCTAGTGGACAAAATGTAATAATTATCAGTTTTTCATCTTTGCCCATGTCAGTACCAAACACTCACTCCATATCATTTCACAAATCCACGGGAGAAGAAAATTACTCCATATTCCTGTCTCCGTCCCTTTGATGTAATATATCTTGTCCTACCAAGCATGCACTTGACTGCGTTTAGCAACACTTAATGTAACTTCTTTGGTGTGATGAACAAGGGATAGTTCTATGGATATACAACTTCTTTTTTACCTAGTACAACATCTGCATCATTTCAGTGTAGATGTGTTATCATCACTTGCTGGATAAAGGTGTTACATCTACATCAAAACTTTGCTTATATTATAATAAAGAAGTCGCATATCCACAGAACTATCCCCCTTGTTCAACACATACTGTCCACAGCAGCAGAAATGCACTGAACGATTTTTACAAATTTAAAAAATACCTCATATTTTTTCTCAAATGAATGAATATTTTAAATCATTATAATATGACAACAAAATTAAGTAAGATGGGAGAAAATTTTCATGTCAAAGGCTACATGTGTTAGTCATCCTTCAATAGTGAACCACAGCCAATGGATGGTCATCAGCAGACCTTGATGTGTTACTGATACACACAAAGAAATTTAATACATTGATCAAATGTGACAGAAATGGTATAGCCAATACTTGATTGTGTAATAAATGACAACTGGCATTATAATACAAGCATGTCTGTTATTCATGTCATCAGACATTTTGATTGTCTTGATCATGCATCAGACCGGAACCATCAGATGATGTCGGAGGCCTGAAGTCTCAATTTCTGCAGGACAATCAGACTGGTTTAATGGGTCTCTGGCATGCCACTTGTAACTGTATATGTTGACAGTCCTGTGGGATAACAGCTGTAGAAGACTTCTCCAGCACGGATGCTGGCTGTCATTAAAGGTGTAACTATGGATATGGTGGTGAGGCTGGGTGACTTGCTTCAATGTGTGTCTTTGTAACCCAGCTATATGACGGCAGTCTATAAATAATCGAGTCTGGACCAGACAATCCAGTGATCAACAGCATGAGCATCAATCAACACAATTGGGATACGATGATATGTGTCAACCAAGTGAGTGAGCCTTACCACCCGATCCCGTTAGTCGCCTCTTATGACAAGCATGGGTTACTGAAGACCAATTCTATCCTTGATCTTCACAGTGAATTGCAGGGTATTAGAGGACTAGGCCAACTGCACCCCTTTTAATAAGAAATTCTACATCATTACCAAACAATTCTCTTAAATCTTCAGGAAATCAGTCTTCCAAAATTAACCAATCAGAAACCCTGTCTCACTGTTACTGCAGTAGTTAATTGTTTTACTTTCCAGTAATATTGAGTTTTCTGTGTACACAGATAGATCAACCAGTGACCTTGAGGCCCTGTGGACTGAAGGGTCATGTACTGAGTGTCTCGGCTCATCCTCTGGGAATCAATCATAAATATTCTACATCTGTACGCTTCAGAGAACAAGAATGTTAGTGATGTCAACCATTGTTGTAAGCCTTGTTAACCAGACATTTCACAGAAAACCAAGTCATGAGGTGCCAACTGTTCTTTTGTAAACCTTTGAACTCAAGATTCTTAAACGCACCAAGGAGACCACAGATCGTTAACGTAAATTTCTCAAACACCAGCTGCCATGAGACAAACAACTAACACCTATTATTAATGTAGCACTGTTCCAAATGTTTTCAAGGAATTTGTTACAAAAATATGTCTGTACTAAAAGACTTTATCAGCTCCCATGAGGTAACAACTGATACCTATTATTAATGTAGCACTGTTCTAAATGTTTCAAAGAATTTGTTACAAAAATATGTCTGTACTAAAGACTTTATCAGCTCCCATGAGGTAACAACTAACACCTATTATTAATGTAGCACTGTTCTAAATGTTTTCAAAGAATTTGTTACAAAAATATGTCTGTACTAAAAGACTTTATCAGCTCCCATGAGGCAACAACTAACACCTATTATTAATGTAGCACTGTTCTAAATGTTTTCAAGGAATTTGTTACAGAAATATATATCTATACTAAGGACTTTATCCATAATGAAAACTAATTTCAAACCTAGCATTATAAGCTTCACTCTGGTATGCCAGATGGCGCTGTATAACTTCATTGAGGTTTCTTATAGTACAGAATAGTGCCTACTACACACCAGATCAAGCCTTGCTACCATACAGACATGACATAAAATGACTGATTGGGAAATGTAATGTCCACACAAATCTATAATCAGACCTTTCTTTGTGACCTACGAACACACAGAAGAAGCATCACAGGCAACTGAGAAGGTCACTTTCTACATCTGCAAGATTATCCAATCAGACTGATGTGACACTGGCCAATACTCATCATGTTTTCCAGACTACTAATTATAGGTTGAGTAGGCACCAGAATGAATCAGTTATCTTGTTGACCACGAGTAACGACAAAGTGGAAGTCTCATGGTGGAATGATTTTAGAAGGCCACGAAACATATAGAAAAACAAAATGCCCGCGAAAATTATCTTGTCTATGTCCATCATTACAAACTATCTTCCCACACATAGACAACATTTTTGTTTCCATAGCAACAAAACATAATGAAAGATATGTTGATAATACTCATCAACTCAAATTGTTGCAAAATCACAAACACCACATTTTAAACTTTAATTTTCCTTACAACTGACATCAAAATAAGTCTTGCACAAATGTCACTATCGGTTTCGCGTGCTAACTAGATTAGAGATATGCTCGCGAACTGTGGCTGATCTAATTATGTGCAGCTGATTGGCAGCACCGGTTCACTGACTGACGCTGGCAGGTGACATAAATAACTGGGTAAATGTCAATGGCAGGATGTGCTGCAATCTACATCCATATCCTAAACTGCCCAGGCTTCACAACCATGGACACATCTTGTGGTCTATCAAAATGAGATTTGTCACTATCAGCTTCTGAAGCCTCCATCCAGAGCAGTTGCAGTTATTAATTATTTGGGAACTTTAGATCCAAAGTTTAACACCTCTATCAGGTTTGGGCTTCAGCTTAAGTTAAACCTGTTCTGTGAGCTTGAGTAATGGACGAAACACATGTTGTAGTAGATTGGTGACCTTTTGAAAACAGAAATGTTGGGTGAAACTGTTGACAACATTGCAGTTGTCTTTCTAAAACATACACAATGCAAACATATGTGACAGTTCATGAAGTAATTTGTCTTCAGATAATGTTATATTCTCCTATGAGGCTAATCATATAGGATTTTCTATTGAAACCTCTCACTAGTTATATATTTGCATTGCTGGAAGCTGGGGTAGCCCAGTGGAGCTATTGCTTGTCATTCTGAAGGGCCAGGTTTGATTCCCACATAGGTACAAAGTGTGAAGCCCATTTCTGGTGTCCCCTACCAGCATACAGCTGGATTATTGTTCAAAGAGACATAAAACCATACTCCCTCACTCCCTCACCTTAAACATGATTTCAGATTGTCATTCAGCTTGAAGTTTGAGAAAAGCGTTTAGTTTCTTTCTTAACACAGCACTCAGCAAAATTCTAGCTATAAGATGGCAGTCTGTAACAGTCAAGTCTGGACCTGATAATCCTGTGATTGACATCATAGGCATCGATCTACACATATACGATTCCATGACAAGCATCAACCAAGTCAGCAAGAATGACCACCTGATCACATTAGTCGCCTCCAACTGGAAGCATGGCTCGCCAAAGACAAACTCCAAGCTGGAACTTTATGTGGTGGAAAGCACTAATATAAGTGACAAAGTACAAAGTGAGTCTTAGGCATTAAGTGCTCCTGTGATGCCCATAAACATGAGTATGGTGCTTCATAGGTACATTTTATAAAGCCAATTTTGGAATTTAAACATACATGTATTATCATCTGATTCTGGCACATCTAAGGCATGTAACTCCAGCACCTATGAAGACACTGGTCACTTTGTCAGGCTAAAACATCAACTGAAAGTAACATATTTAACAAACATTTTAACTGCCAAATTTACAATGACGGATGTACCATCAGTAGAGCCTATCAAAATGTCAGCTTATAACCAATCAGGATCACGGATGTACGAACTGCCGTATCTAAATATAACCTCAGTGAGATACTGTGAAACGAGAGATTTCATGACATTCTGATTCGTTCAACTGTTAAATGGGATTGAAATCTGGTCATTTTGTGAGTTAATCAAGATGAATGATTGCCACACACTTAAATGAAGCATATGTTATTGTTTCACTGTACTCGACAAATCATCATAACTTTTGAAAATAATACCACCTTATTTCATCAACTGTAAGCTATATATACCAGTATAACACCAACTCAGTAGCCTCTATAGGAGGTGAACACTGGTCTTGTGGATAGGTAGTCTGGCCTGAGAGCAGTTCTGGCTCGTTGTTTGATGGTACATTAAAAGACTGACTGAGTTTGGTTTCACGCCGCTTTTAGCAATATTCCAGCAACATCACGGCGGGTGACACCAGAAATGGGCTTCACACATTGTACCCATGTGGGGATTCGAACCCGGGTCTTCGGCATGACGAGCGACTGCTTTAACCATTAGGCTACCCCACCGCCCCAACATTAAAAGAAACCAAAAGAAGGTACTTGTTGTTACCGAGCCTGGCACGTGGCATTAAAGGGGTAAAACAAGAGCTAGCAGTGAGGAGTTTAGTATCAATATCAACTACTATATGGTAGCTCACTTGGCTTAATAAAACTTGAAGTCTGGACTAGTACAATCAGCTACATATACATGCAAGCATGTCTGTACATATGTGAAACAACCTGTTATCTGATGTTAAAACCCATTTCATCATTCATTTCACATAAAGTTTAATTCAACTTTTTATACAGTGAAACCTTGTCTGACTGGAAACCCATCAGTGTGACCTCACAGAACGTCTAAAGGATCATTACTGGAACGACTCTGTCCAGAATAACAAGGTCTCACTATGTACAGATTGATCATTACACATCTCTCATCTATAATTTAGATAAGATCAGATTCTTATTTTTTCAGTATTTTTGGCCTAGTGGACCTTAGTACAGTATTTATAGACATAAATATAGTTTTATAGTTTTATAGTCGCTCATCTATGCCCCCATACAGCTGCATTGTAGATCTGAGCCTGGTATTTACAGATGTCTGGTATCCAATCAGTTGTCCAGAGTGCAGCCTGAGTAAACCTTGCTGTACCCTGACCTGCCGTCTGCCCCAGTGACACATAATGTCACAGATAACAAGCACACATCACACCTTGCTATCACACACTCCAAGGACCAAGGACAACTTGATCAAACAGAGCAGTGGACAAAAACAGCAAAGCCAGCATATTTAGAAATCAAACATGGACAATACCTTTCTAAGCATCTACCTTTCTTAGAAAGACAAGAGTTTGCTTACTGTTGAAGTTAAGGATTCATATTGGACTAGCTTCCTAATTGGCTCTGCAGAAGATAGGGAAGATTCCTGTAACCGAGTACATTTCTGTGTAGAGTGGAACGACTCATTAGATGATCATTGCCAAATCCTTCACCACACAGCACTAGTCATCTATCGTATCAGAAACACATGTATCAATACAAGCATATATTGTATGAAAATACATGGTCAAATACAACTTTCTGCTTGTATGTACAAATTTTTCAAGCCACAGTTTAATCACTTCACTGAAAATCTACTACATCTGTTTTCATTACTTCAACTCGTTTACTTTGAAGATGATAAATTTTGGGTAAAACGTCATGTGTGGATTCATCGAATGTTCTATAGTGTATGGTATCACAACCCTAACTAAATGAGACAAATTGTATTGTATCCCACCAGGCATATCATTTCATCCCTATTTCTGTATACTGAAATGTCTCTACTGATGGTGGATTTGAATAGGTCCCCAGAAAACATGCTAATGATGAACAAGGCAACATTCTGGAACGGGTAGTCCGTCTCAAGAGACTGGATACCTGTGGAGTTGGAGTTTGTTGTTTAATGTTGCACTCGGCAATATTCAAGCTGCATTGCCACTGTACTGAATGAGGGATATTGTTCATTATATCAATCACTGGTTTGTACGGTCCAGACTAGATTATTTATTGGCTCCATTCATTCAGCATGAATACTGCTGAGTGCAATTTTAAACAACAAACTCCAACTCCGCAAGTATCCGGTATACATTTTGGCCATGCCATTATATCTATAGTTTGGCATGAAATGCATGTAGACCCCGGTTTGTTGTAAATATCTCCTCATCCAATGCCGCTGTTACAGGTCATTGGCTCCCTCCCTCTGCAAGCCGTCTGCGTTCTGCTGTTTATTTTGTTGACAGTTACATAGACAGATTCTTTAATACAAATGCATAAAATCGGTGAGTTACAATGTGATTAGGTTGTCTGACAAAACATCCACTTGCACAGTTTGAGATCGATTGGGTCATTGGATGAAGAGATATTTACAAAAAAACGGGTCCACATGCATTTCATGCCAAACTATACATGTGCTGGACACCGGAGGCAACAGCAGTGCCTACAACTACTAGTGGTCATGTAGGTCATGGAAATGTCAGATGTCATGTAGTACAGATCTGCCTGTAGTGTAAGTCTGTATCTATTCAGACCCTACGCCAGTACTATCTTCACTTCTTGCTGGGTGATACTGGTCTCATGCTCTCTGCTCCGGCTGTAATATAAGTCATCACAGCTGTAATATAGGTCATCGGCTGTAATATAGGTCATCACGATGCTAACTATGTTAAACATGCTTCATGACTCTCCTCTGACCATCTCCACAAGTAATCTTGGCCATGTATGTATTTATCAAAACTTCAGGAATTAACCCTTTAATTGACATTGAACTCTTCAACTGGCCCCTGAGCCACTGAGTTGAACAGTTTAAAACTTCCTTTGTTCAGTCACTGTTTTCATTCCATAACTCAAATAAGACAATGCTGTGTATCAAAAGGTTATCCACATATATACTACTCAAAATATGTAAGGAACACTCAATTCTTTCATATTAAAGAAGGTATCTCTCCTGCTGCAATCGTGTGTGGATGTGTCAAGCCGAGACAGATACCTACAGTCAAATGGAAGAACAGGACATTCTTTAAGTTCTTTTGAGCAACATATCCATTTTACATTACACCAGATGTTACTTCAGTGTAGCAATATATTTGACAACCTTCAAGATACATAATCAGTTGGATACATAGTCGAACAGATATTGTCATACATCTGAGATCTTCCAGGTTAATCTGAGTTTACAGTGAGTGAGTTAGTTTGGTTTTACGCCGCACTCAGCAATATTCCAGCCATATGGTGGCGGTCTGTAAATAATTGAGTCTGGACCAGACAATCCAGTATACACAGGTACCTGGTTACATTGATGTGACCTATACTTACCCAAAAGAAATCTTTGAATGGCATATATATATTGCTAAAGGCGGTGTAAAACCAAACTCACTCACTCACTTCAGGAATATATATCACTTTGCTCTGTGGTAAGTTCTACTTGTGGCAAGGTTTTGTTACACTGAGCATATTGTATGGTGATGGTCTATGGTTTCCCTTGCTTAACATTATCTCGTTATCTACACAGCTAGATCCACAAGATCACAAATAGTTCTGGAGAAAAGCTTTCTAAGCCATTGAAATCTGTATTGTCAAGTTCTCTTCCCCTTTACCCGAGTCCATCGTTTACAGTTCTCATCAAGTACACACACAATTTGTACACGTCCTGGCAAAGATGTCCCATCCCATGTCTTTTGTCATCCAACAAAACAACCATCCCTTGCCAATTTTGCCACCTCATGCAAATCTCATTGTACCACCCAGCATACAATCATTGCTAGTCCTACATTGTCATCTAATTACAGTCCCATTTTCTATCTGTTGTCCCGAACTTGTAACCAAACATCTTCAACCATATGTAACATATGGTATATTTGGAATTACACTGTCTCAATAAAGTACAGATTCTAAAACTGTTTGGGTTGAATCCAGTCCAGGATTTGATCCCACACTCTCAGAGCCAGGCACCTAAACAGCATCACACAAAGTCATCTATCTAACCCACTCAGCCACCGCCACTTCCACTGAAAAAGTGTAATCTCAAATATAACATTTACACTTGGCCACTTTCTAAATGGCATTGTGTATTCACATCTTTAACCATATTCCCCAAAAGTTCCATCATTTCCCTATTCCACATCTAGTACCCATCCCAACCCTATTCCACATTCAGTACCCATCCCAACCCTATTCCACATTCAGTACCCATCCCAACCCTATTCCACATCAGTACCCATCCCAACCCTATTCCACATTCAGTACCCATCCCAACCCTATTCCACATTCAGTACCCATCCCAACCCTATTCCACATCTATTACCCATCCCAACCCTATTCCACATCTATTACCCATCCCAACCCTATTCCACATTCAGTACCCATCCCAACCCTATTCCACATCTAGTACCCATCCCAACCCTATTCCACATCTAGTACCCATCCCAACCCTATTCCACATCTATTACCCATCCCAACCCTATTCCACATTCAGTACCCATCCTACCCAACCCTATTCCACATTCAGTACCCATCCCAACCCTATTCCACATTCTATTACCCATCTAAAGCCCTATTCCACATCTATTACCCATCAGGTTCAGCTTATTCCACATCTATTACCCATCCCAACTCCTATTCCACATTCAAATGGGCATGTTTGTTACTATCAAAATTCATATATTCCCATCCCAACCCTATTCCACATCCAGTACCCATCCCAACCCTATTCCACATTCAGTACCCATCCCAACCCTATTCCACATTCAGTACCCATCCCAACCCTATTCCACATTCAGTACCCATCCCAACCCTATTCCACATCCAGTTTCCGGTACTCTAGTGTAATATCAGAACCTAACCAAGAGCAGGTGCAGCATGTGTCACAGACAAGAAATCCTTCTACAACACAGACCCTGGACCATGTAAAATATGGGTTCTTAATGGGGTCTGCTTGGTAATAGTCCATCCAACACCATCTTGTTTGAAGTTAATGTCGCTGTCTTGTCCCCTAAACCACTACTTCTGACCGGCACAGATGTACCAGGCCCAGTGCTGATGAAATATTAATTGGTTAAGGTCAGGGGCCAGGCATCATTCCCAAATCTCTTCTTTTGTAACAAGAGACAGAATGACAGTACCAACAAAGGATGTTTCTAAAATAAGTCTACACAGAATAAGATGCTGCATATTTTCCTGTATCTTAACCTCCAATTATTTAGCACTGAGACAGAAATCTTCAAAGCTTGCATAATGTTTGCTGAGACTGTATATATACAGTATTGATTTCCTTTATAGTCTGCCACACTGAATGTCTACATATTGATATGACATACATATTCAGGAGTGTGGTGTAGTTTAGTTTCAAATCCAAGGTAACATATTTGCTCTATTAAACCCAAAAAATTAATAACCGCACCCCGGCCAACTTCTAGACCAGATCTGCAGTAATTTCTAAGTGTTTTGTACTATTACTAAAAGTTTACTTGACGGTCCATACATTCTTGTGCATACAGCACATGTTGTAAAGCTGTGTAGAACAGATGCACAGCTGTATGTGTACAAAGCTACGACTGTCGCAACTATTATATACTTTATCATAGACCAAAGACAGTAGTAGCACTATAGCTGTTTTGTGTAACAGTACCCTGGGTTTTCAATACTGAACTGGACTTGAAGCAACCCAAGTAAGGCCTTCACCATGGCAACAATTTCACCCTTAATGTCACAGTAACCAAAAGCATTGTTGTCGACACAACAGGGTTTACGCATGTCACGTCTGCCTTTAATCAGTAAGGACTGCCTGACTGACTGAGTTTAGTTTTATGTCGCTTTTAGCAATATTCCAGCAATATCACGGCGGGGGACACCAGAAATGGGCTTCACACATTGTGCCCATGTTGGGAATCGAACCCAGGTCTTCGGCTTGACGAGCCAACGCTTTAACCACTAGACTACCCCACCGCCCTAATCAGTAATGAAATATAGGTACACAAGCCAGAAAGTGTTATAATGGGTTAATACACGGTGCTGTAAAATAAACAGGTCTTCATATTTGTTCGTGTGTAATTGTAAGAAAAGAACACAAACACATTTGGATAATGGTGATTTCTTGCTTGTATGTTTCAGATGTGTAAACTATCTTGAGCACTGTTCATTATAACTGACACAAACTCCCACCATGGGTGTTCCATGAACATTGCTCAACTTTCTGTACACTGCCTAAAACTTTACACAAACATTTACTCCTGCATGTGTAAACTGTACTGTGGAGCCTGGAAGAGCAGACACCAGCTCAGTGGAAGCAAACGCCATGGCACTTCTGGGACAACACCCAAATTGTTGCAGTGCCTATTTCGGGCCAAAATGATCATTTGCCATCTAACTTGACACATATTGAAGAGGCTAAAAGCTTTTCAACAACTTCAAAGTGGCAGTCAGTCCCTGTTTTATCCATGTCCAAACTTGCTCCATCTTGTAGCAGGCTCCATCATTATGCAACAAAGGACACCGAATCAGCGTAAATTCTATTTGCCGATCCTTCTCTCTTTAGACCTTGTTACCTTGTTAAATCAAACAGTAGCTGAATTCGGCTACCCAGTCTGTCAGGCCAAGTCACTCGTAAATCATTTCATGAAAAAAAATTTGTTAAATCATTTCTCATGACCTTTCAGCTTGCAAGGATGAAGCACAGGAGAGCCTCAACAGCTTTCAATTCATTTGATAAACGAAATGGCTACTGGCTATGTAACCTGGCTTCCATCATTAAAGTTTGTGTCTAATTGAGAGCGTCTTGGTGGTTTTCACAAGGGGACAGGAATGTCATTTAAGTTCTGGCTAATCAGTTCGCTGTAGATCAATAATAGCACAATGGGGGAGCGCTCAGCTCTCAGAGGGTGATATCTGGACAATGGACCTAGCGGCTGTCTCCTCCCTGAGTACGTACTTGGTGTAATGCTATCAGTTGTAGAACAGCCCACACGGATAATGTCATTGAAGCCTGAACAGCAATAGGCTCACAAAAAAACATTATTTTTACTGTTCCCTTGTTATTTTGTGCACATACTGGTATTAAAAAAAAATCACAGCTGTCACTTTACCAGATTTCCCCAGTTTGTACTGACAATTAGCTAATTTCCACTTCCATGATACCCATATTGAGAAGCACTTTAACTATGGCTGAAAATCCCCTGTCCGTAGCTCCCTGCTGTGTAGCTTAGAGCTACATGCGTGAAAATGAAGTGTTTAATCAAATACTACAATACATCAGTCTATGCAGCACACCTATTCTGATCATATAATGTGGCAGTCCAATATATACTTTCTGTATCAAGGGAGTCATATATGAACAAACAAAACTAATCATACAAATACACTCCCATGGCGCCAATGGAAATGGTAAATAATGGAATGGCATTATTGTCTGACTGTACTCAGTTCTTGTATACAATGATAAACACAAACATGTATGAGGTCCAAGATATTCCGGTCAATACACAGGAACCTAGATCTACATTGTATTTACAAAGAATCATATATTTGCTAATTTAGACACCAGATTGGTGCCATACTGGTACTTATTGGATGGGTGTTCACAAATTAATTCATAGCCAGAGTCTTCCTGTGCTGTGAGAGAGTGGTTTGGCTGGTATTCATGACGCTGGTGCACAATTAAGGAACTGTACAATATATGCATAACAATTCCTGGTTTATTCATTGGTGACGTTTTGATGTAGATTCTGACACTACTTCCACTCTGGAATGAGTACAGCTACGTAAAATCGAAACTAAGTGGAAAGTGTTCTCCATAAAGATGCATGTTTCCTTATTGAGTCAGGTCAAATGTCCCATTTTCTGATATAGGAAGATTGTAACAGATCACTTCAGACAAGTGGCTAGGTGTTTGACACAGTACCTTTTATGCCAATTCCAGCTCTTTTAAAGAACTATATTAAATAGTCGATTAAATAGTAATAGCCGATCCACAATGTGTTTGTACCATTACGACCTGTCGAAACTCTATAGTTTATCATAGGCTTACGAATGTCGTAGCGCTACGAATGCTTTGTGGATTGGGACCTAGCACCATTAAACTAAGGCTAAGTCTTAACTGTGACCTGGCTCATTGTGTTTCACCTCTTATGACATGGCTCAGATTGGTGCTCACTATATCAACCATTGGTTTTTATGGTCATACTTCACATGCTGCCATGATAGAAGGCTCCTGTGCTCATGACAAACATCTCCTATAAAATCCAATAATCACTCATGATCACTGCATCATGCTATAATTAATTGCTGAATGATAATTTAATCTCTTCACTGACAAACATCAAAGAGTCATCCATACAAATTACTACCTTTGTCACGTCACTCATTAATAGTTGTCAGTCACATAGTACTCCCCTGACAACTGGGGTGATGCAGACTGTGAATTGCCATTCTACTACAAAATATTGTTCTTGCAGTTGATAGTGTTGGCACTGTCTTGCCCTGAGGGCAACAGATGTGGGTGTGATCACTACCGTTGTGGGTGTTGACTTGGGCCTCCCAAGGGAGGTAATTGAGATGTACAGCACCCATAGGACATTGTCAAGGGAGATAATTTCTATTGTGACGAACAAAGGCTCATTTTCATAGTGTCATAGAAATCTTAATGAGTCAGTAATCATCAGCCTGAAAATCAAATTAACTGTAAAACTAATGTAAACTGATACTATTATGACGAGTTTAGACAGGAGGTTGTGTTACTAATGACATTTAAGTTATATGAGAACTTAGAGCTCTAAAAAAATACAACTCAATATGGCTGAAGGGGTTTTGTTAACAGATGTAGCATAACATGAGTATAACAGATACAGTACAACCAGAAATTATTGAGAATTTTAATTTTTTCACTCATAACTCACTTATTAGATGTGAATATTAGCAGAACATAACTCCAGATTCAAAGACGGGTGAACAGTAAGTATTTTGTCAAGTCACCATGGGCAGCAATGCAGGCTTCAATGCGGCGGGCATACTACTGATCAAAGAAGTTAGAAAGTCGTGGTCCATGCTGTCCCAATATCGGACCACCTCTTCTTTCATTTCAGCAATATTTGTCAGATTTTTCTTATTGACACTTTCCTTCAAACATTTTCTATTGGATTTAGGTTAGGGCTATAGCTTGGCCAATCTAATAATGTCATATTTTGGGTCCGAAACCAGGCCTGTGAATGCTTTGAACAATGTTTTGGGTCGTTGTCCTGCTGGAAAATCCAAAAATGTCAATAGAACACGTGAGCAGATGGAAGTAAATATGGAAGAATATCTGTGTACCGCTCACTGTTCATATTCCCTTCAAATACACAGAGGGGCGTTGCCCCTAACACAGATATGCCACCCCCACGTTAAATTTTGGACTGTACTTTGGGCGCTGATACAAAGGTTTTTCAGTTTGTTTGGTCCAGAATTTCAGTGTATTAGGAAACAGCCACACAGAACTTTCATCTGAGAAAATCACATTGTCCCAGTTAAAATTTCTATGCCTTAAGCACCGGTTTTTCTGCCAACCCATTGCATGCAGCTCAGTTCTAATTGTCTCCTTACAGACAGCCACAGTTCCTCTATCAATCATATCCAGCCTTAAGTTTTCTAAACTCCTTTGTTTTTAAAAAACAAGAATACCAAGCCGCCTCCTGTCACCCACAGTCAATTTTCTGGGCCTACCTGCACTTCCCTGGTGCTCAATGCCATATCCATTTGCAATATTTTTCAAAACACGATAAACAGTGGACAAAGGGATGCCTGTTCTACTTGAAATCACTTTAGCTGATCTGATGTCCTTGTTATAATAATCTAAACTCAACTTGCACTTCTCTAAATCATCCATACTGAGGATCACTGAAAATGTCGTCTGCTAGCAAGTAAACAAAGGGGGATAACTCTTCACAAACTAACGAAAAAGGATTAACGGAGTTGTCTCTCTTGAATGAAACCAAGCACTTGATAGCTGGTCAAGGTTGTTTATACTAGAAATCCAATTAAACATATTCCTAAAATTCTCAATAATTTCTGGTCATACTATATATACCCTTGTCAAGATCAGAATACTGATAGGTACCCTAGGATGAGTCCATTCCACTTTGCACTGTACACTAAACCAGTTCCTTCACTCTGAACATGAAGATTTTCATTACTTTCAGCCACAATCAGAATACAGAGAGGTACCCTCTGAGTTCATTCCATCTTGCAGAGTGTGCTTAGCTGATATTGGAAAATGGTTTCTTCTAATATTGCATATTGGTTTTTATAACTGAATAGGTGAAGAGGAACACTTTTACGGATAGACTACTTGTTTACTGCTTTTTCTTTCAAGAAGTTGTCTGTCCATAACAAGTGTTCCTCTTCATCATACCAGCTTCTAAATGCCACTTAAGGAACCTGAATAGGTGTTTCTTCATCGACAGCTTCCTAATGTCACAATATTTTGATTTGAAAATGATAGAAATGAGGGTATCTTGTTAGCATTGTGTGGCCACGTCAGTGTCAGTGATTCTGACAAGAACCTAATCAATCCACTAGGACCTAATCTGAGGGAGCTATGGCGTGTCACGGCCTGCAGGGATGTAACAGATTGGTCAGCAGGGTCTTTGTTTGACCGGACTTACCAGTCCAAGAGGACCTGTGTTGACTCACAATAGATGTGGCCAGTAGTGTTACAGCCCTACAGATTCGGTCTGTGGACCAGCAGAGATGTAGCTCCATTGTGGGACATTGTCATTCCATTTGTGTTGTGGTGAATCTTGTGGGTGGGGTGGTGGGTGGGGTGGTGGTGGTGGTGGTGTTTGGTTGGGTTGTTTATCTATCTAACTTGCGGGTCAAACATGTGGATCTACCATCTCTAATTTGAGTGCATCTTGGGGTAATCCATCGAACTTGCAGGTCAAATATGTGGATCTACATCTGTCTTGTGGGTCTACCATTTATCTACTGGATCTTACATGTGGGTCTACCATCTACCTTGTGGGTGCATTTTGAGGGTCAAAGATGTAGGTCTATCATCTGTCTTGTGGGTCTACCATGTATCTACTGGTCCTTACATGTAGGTCTACCATCTCTAATTTGAGTGCATCTTGGGGTTATTCATCTATCTTGCAGGTCAAATATGTGGATCTACATCTGTCTTGTGGGTCTACCATGTATCTACTGGATCTTACATGTGGATCTACCATCTCTAATTTGAGTGCATCTTGGGGTTATTCTTCTATCTTGCAAGTCAAATATTTGGGTCTCCATCTATCTTGTGGGTCTACCATCTATCTACTGGATCTTACATGTGGGTCTACCATCTATGGGTTCTTACATGTGGGTCTACCATCTGTCTTGTGGGGTGCTTTCTATCAAGCTTACATGTGGGTCATCTATTCTGTGGGTCCATCAAGTAGGTCAGAGTGACTTTAATGTTTTGTCAGATTATATGTTTTCAGACAGCAGTGTTTATTCATGCAATGACGGAATATGTTGCATCACACAGACATTGCAAATACTCGGATGATGGCATGTTTTAGGATATACATGTAGTTATCTTTCGTAAGTCAGTGACATGTTTTACAGTTGTTCATGTCATTATCCAGAAAACAACGTATGCTCTTAGGCATCCAAAATCGATGATATGAATGATTACGGTTCACAAGTCTGTCACATGTGGACAATATCAACATGAAAGTAGGATGAAAAGATTTCCATAATATTTTTCAATATCAAAATTAAATTATGGATACAATTTCAAGCAACCCAGATTTCCTTGTTTGGAAGGAACGTGAAAATAATTAAATCTTTACTGCTTCAGAAATTCTAACTCATTTAACCCCCAGATCCCCCAAATTACAGTTCCGTTAAACCCATAATGGTGCCAAATGCATCAATTGATGCACTCAACAAGCTAACACAGGTCCTAATAACGTAATATTTACTTTATCCCTTTTTCATACCACTGCATGTCTTTTGCAATCTTCCAATATCAGCAATAAATTATGTGACGACTTTTTGCCATTCCCAAACTGCCAATCAATCTTGTGTCCGCCATGTTGTTTGACATGCAGCATTAAGCACCGATGAAGTTCCACTTATTATCCAGTGAAAGAACTAAATCGGGAGAAGTGATTACGACACAGTGAAAAAATGTTGTCAAGATCAATAGCACTAATAATCAACCTATCAATGTAAATGAACATTCAAACAGAATCACACAATGTGGACAGAAAGTGTTTCACCAACAAAGAAGCCTAATCTACAAGTTAGTTTTTAAATATCTGAAATTTTCCAGCAGAGCTCCCATGGCTAATGCTAAAAATACACAGTGTCTTTCAGATAGTGGTCAAATGTTACATGTGGGATTTCAATAAGCAGTGCAATGTACACATGTCCGACGGGTACACAAAGTACTTGATCTAGACTACTAGTTGTCAGACTGCCATTTTTGTGGAATCTGAGGTGTCTGCGAGGGTAAGATGGCTGACTTTGTGTGCTGGTGATCAGATGGAATTCAACCCCTAGAGTACTAGTATCTGTACTATACCAAGAAAGGCTAGCCCATATTATACAACAAGCATTGTCACTAAGGTGACATAATACCCTGCCGCAAATTATCAAATCAAACTTATAAAGTAATGAGAGTTTAAGTTAAATGTCAACAAAAACATTACCAGTCAATCTCTCTTGATATCTTGCTCTTTAGTGTTCAAACACACACATATTTTCAAGACTGACTTTGACCTTGACATGAATGTCATAGTGTATGAAATAAGCAAAAATAGTACTAAAGAAATTGCTTTTTGAAAAACATTTAAGGGAAGTGTTGAAAGTCTTTGAACAATATCCAGTGAACCGTTTTTGAAATATCTTGCCGACAATTCAGGTTAACATGCTGAAATCTTCAAAGTGTCGCCATGACCTTGAAAATTACCAAAATCGACAGGGCCCTGCGCCTTCCCTAGATAGAGCTTGGTATTGAATATGAAGAAAATCCAGTGAACGGTCCTTGAGATAGCTTAACATGCAGGTAAAACGTTGAAGTCCTCTTGTGACCTTGAAATGAAGGTATCCATTTTCTGTCAACTACACTTCATTATGAGGTGTGAGTAGACGCAATATGATTGTGATTTCTGTGAATAATGCGGACCGAAGTTATAATTATCGGTAACTGCCAGTTGTCTTGTGGTCTGAGTTGGCTGAGATTAGGACCCCATCGCAGGGGGTGGGCTTATGTAGGAAACATACCATTTTGATACTGATTTTAAGGGTAAGTTAGGGGGTCGGCTTATCTATGAGATTGGCTTATCTACGGTAATATACAGTAATGTATGTTACCTTGTAGGTAAAATATTAACACAAGCACAAATTGAATCTTGTTGTGGTATTTCAATTTTAAAAATGTGATGTACTTTCTGTAACTGCTTATAACCTTGTGGTCTTGCTGACAACTGTCTGGTCAGTTGAAGTAATATCGAATTACAAGTAAATCAAGATAGTTTAAACATTGGATTACTAATAGCATCTCAAACAGAATCCAGATAACATATTAACAACCATCCCACTCTCATCTCCTCCTTAGGACTAGCAGCCTATACTCATCTCCTTTTCAGCTCTAGTTCTAAAGAGGGCGGTGGGGTAGCCTAGTGGTTAAAGCGTTGGCTCATCACGGCGAAGACCCGGGTTCGAATCCATACATGGGTACAATTTGTGAAGCCCATTTCTGGTGTCCCCCGCCGTGATATTGCTTGAATATTGCTAAAAGCGGCGTAAAACCAAATTCAGTCAGTCAGTCAGTCTAGTTCTAAGGATGGTTGGATAGCCTAGTGGTTAAAGCATTTGCTCATCACACTAAAGGTCCAGGTTCGATTTCCTTCATTGGTACAATAAGTTGAGTCCACACAATGGTATTGCTGGAACATTGCAACCAGTAACATGAAGACCTCAATGCTTGAAGACGGTATAAGTATCTATACCGAAACATCGCTATCATACAATATAGGAGTTGATCATCCATAAAAGACTTGTCATTCCTATTACGTGCAACTTCTACTAAGTTCTAGAATGCCTGAGCCTCTCAAGCAGACCTCAATCTGGCCTGAAATAAGGTGACCTGAAGGATCTTAAATGCAAAGATGATCTTCTTAAGATTACATTTAATTAGCATTACATAACTTTATTTCAGTCATCATCAATCTGCATGTAATTCTCAGTTACTGCTGTCATTACACTGTGTGCTAGATAAAAAGCAGTTTGTAAACATGTTTCTGGAATTCAGTCAATCCCACACATGAAAATAGGTGTTGTTTTCTACCATTTGCATTAACATAACACATAATTTCATAATTCAAAGGATAAATACAAGTTTAAATTGAAATATAAGTTATAAAACACACAAAAGCAGATCTGTCTGAATTGGGACCTCAAATAGAGTCTGAACTGTTTCATCAGTAGGATTACTGTTGTACATTATTCAGCAGGGTTGTCAGTGAATTGCGTGACAAGTTCAATGAAAATGAAGCAACTGTACCAAAGAGGATGGGTAATCATTAATATTTCAATGCTGTTTTTATATTACACACTCTTGATTAAAACAAAAACAAATTGCATTTAAGCAGGTGTCTCTGATGTGGAGCTCAGTCGGCTAAATGTGAGAAAGGGCAAAGTAAGGTAACACATATGCCTTTTTTTAATGTCTGGTTCTACAAAACTATGGAAAACTGGTTTGAAAATTAACAACCAAATCACTGGACTGACAAACTAGCCAGTTTTCTTCGTTACACTGAGCGTTTTGCACTTCTGACATGATCACAGTACAATAGTTTGTTTAAAATTGGTGAAAATTAACACTTCTGCAAATTTCCTGGTAAAAATCTAATGATGACCATGTCTGTGATCCTGACCAGACAATCCAGTGATCAATAGCATGAACATCGATCTACATAATTGGGATACAATGACACGTATCAACCAGGTCAGTGAGCCTGACCACCTGATCCTGTTAGTAGCCTCTGACAATATGGGTAGCTGAAGACCAATTCTAACCCGGATCCTCTCCCCTTATTAACTTATTCAATGAAAACTTGCGACATTATTTTGGCCTAATTCCTGAAGAAAAAAAAAATCCCATGCAACAGTAATATCCCTAAATATACCTAGTTAGTGGAAAACTTGAACCATCCTTTATTCTCATGACAGACATAAAATCCTTTTTAACCCATAAATCATCCTTAAATGATATTAGCCTCTGGCTTTGTGATAGTCATATCATCTTTATCTTGCAAAAACAACAAAACAACCTAGCTGAGTAGAAAACAGCATGTATTTTACCTGTGGATTGGAGTGAGTTCCAGAGACAAATAGTTTTACAACTGTCATTAAAAAGCATCAAAGCTCCATAAATCTAAAACCCAGACCGCTCTGAATTCCTCTCCCCAGTCATTCAGTGAAATTACGTGAGATACGTTTACATTCTGTGAGTTAGACGTACCTCTCAAAACAGTCCCCACTTGGGTTTGTGTTGGAGGAACTTAATGGGCTAGAACAACAAAAGATGATCCCCCTCAAATAATGATCTCTTCTCAGTCAGAGGAAAGCAATAAAAGAGGAACCAGAGACTGATTAAAGAAGATTTAGAGTCCCAAGTCTGTGATGGTCTGGGTTCAAACAAGCCATGATCACCGGCGATGAAGTTTATTAAGGTAACTTAGAAGATGCAAAAACTAACGATGGTCTGGGAATCGTGCTAAAGAAATATTACAGAAACTCATGTTAAGTTATCTCCCTTTAGTTGATGTGATTCGCATTTAATACCACACTCAGCAATATTCAAGCTATGTGATGGCAATCTGAAAATAATATGGCCAAACAATGACTGACATCATGATCTATACAGTTTGGATATCATATCATGCATTACCCATGTCAGCAAGCTACTTTGATAAGCCTAGGTTGCTGAAGACCAATCCTAGCCTAGAACTTCACAGGTAGCCTAGACTAACACTTAGTCTCTGAATATACAATTTTGACAGTAATAAATGAACCCATTTAAACTGAAAAGGAGCCCTTGAGGAAATCTAGACTTGCTTCATTTAGGGCTTTAGAATTGCAGGGAGTGCCATGCAGTTGGGAAAATGATGTGGTTCAGGGACTGTGAGACAGACTACAGGTAGCCTTGCTCCAAGGCTGTACTGTTCATCTTGCTAATTTCTGATATGGGCATCATTCAATGAAAGTCAATAAACTGCTCAATATAACTAACACTGTCTATACTAAACAGCCATGATTGTTCTCATCCATTCTATGTCTATCATGGGAAAGGATACAATTTTCATCAAATAGACACTGACCCAAACCATCACCTTTAAAGTCTTCCTAGTATAATACCAGACATGACAACTTTCAGGAAATATCAATTTCATTCTGGCATGTACTAACTATACACTACAATCCAACACCCATTTTTTCAAATAAATTTCCCTTGGTTTGTCATGTGACAGTTACACTGTCAAACTGTCCAGCGATGGTTTGAGTCCACACACTGACATCCCTAGTCCAGTCCAATGGCCGTGTGACAAGGGCAAACAAAAGCTTCCAAGCACAGCATGACATTGCAGTGCCTGGCCATATTCATGCCATCAGTCAAAATAGAAATGGTCTATCTGTGCACATGCTGTTATTTTATCAGTGTGAGTAGTCCCTGACCACTTAACACAACCACAGTGACATGTCTGGTGGATGTCCAACCTGGCCACTCTCATGATAGACAGCATAGGATACACAGTTACACCTAGCCTGTCTCACAGTCCCTGAACCACATTATTTTCCCTACTGCCAAGCTCTCTCTGCACTGTTAAAGCCCAAAACAAAGCAAGTCTAGATTTCGCCAGGTTCTGAATCTCTGGTCTACCTAGGGCTCCTTTTCAATTTAAATGGGCTTGTTTGTTACTATCAAAATTATATATATTCAGAGACTAAGCCTTAGTCTAAGTTACACCCCACCAGCAAGTATCTCCCAGCACCAGCATCTCTTTACTCTAGTCCAAGTATCTCCTTACAGCACCACTGTGATAACTCATCTCTTTACTCTAGTCAATGTTGAGGTAGTATTCACCCTCAACCCAGCATGGGATTCCTTTAGACTAATGCTTAGTCTCTGAATAGATATAATTTTGATAGTAACAAACAAACCTATTATAAATTGAAAAGGAGCCCCAGGGAGACCAGAGATTCCTGAACCTGGGGAAATCTAGACTTGCTTCATGTTGGGTTCAACACAGCAGGGAGGGCTAGGCTGTAGGGAAAATAATGTGGTTCAGAGACTGTGTGACAGACTAGGGATTCCTTGTACATGCTACTGTATTTATCTAAAGGTTGTTTGGCTGGTTGTTTAATGCCACACGCAGCAATATTCCAGCTATGTTGCAGTTGTCAGTGAATAATTGAGAATGGACCAGACAATCCAGTGATCAATAGCATGAACATTGATCTACGTAACTGGGTATAGTGTGCCTTGATCCATTATGTGAGACTAGGCATACAGACTGCCTTGATTCATTATGTGAGACTTTAGGCATACCTTACAGACTGCCTTGATTCATTATGTGAGATTGTAGGCATACATTATAGACTGCCCTTATCCCTGACAAGAAAACTCTCCTGGCTAAGCACATAAATCAACCCATCTGACAACACACAGTCCCCATGCTATCCTCTGTCTGTCTGGACTCTCCTGAATGTCAACGTAGGGTCAATGCGCATTAAATTCAGCCAGACGTCCAGACAATCACGCCCAGCATCATCAGAATCCGAATTCGTTTGATCAACAGAAAGAATACAGTGTTAGTAGTAAGCCAAACCAGATCACAGTTGAATCATCTTATGACAAAATAGACCTATTCAGGGCCTTACTGTGTCCTTCTTCTGCCCAGATCGTGGTGATCTGGGCAGACTGGAGACTGCCCAATGTAGCCACACAAATAATATACTTGACATTTCCAGACTTATGGCTGAAATCTGAGGTGTAAAATATGACCATTTACTAAGACTGGTTGGGCCTGTAAAGCTCCTTACATTGTCATTAATTACAGACAAAGCAGTGGAGCTTGTCTATTCGGTAGACATGTCTTTATGTTTATTCCACAAAACATCATCAGGTGCCCAATAGTGAGTGTGCAGCATGTTTTTACGCCACTTTTAGCAATATTCCATGGTGGGGGACACCAGAAATGGGCTTCACACATTGTATCCATGTGGGAAATCGAACCCAGGTCTTCAGTGTGACGAGCTAACACTTTAACTACTAGGCTACCCCATCGCCCCTCATTTCCCAGTAACCCACTCTGACCTGTATGCTTGTTCACAGAACTGTACTGTAAATGAAGCAAGTTTTTTTCCAGTCAAACATTCACTACATTCAAGTGCTATTTATAAATGTCTTGTGATGTATTGATTATCAATTACCATCAAATTGTTCAATTTTGTCTATTGAAAGCTACTGGAAACCATTCATTTTACAAAGTATATCATTCGTGAAAACAGACAATTTATTGAGTATGGAATTTCTTATTGTTCCTTCAGTTTGGCAAGAATAGTGAATAGGAGCAATCAATGTGCTACAGTGTGCAATATTCCAGTTTGATTCAGCCTGACGAGAATAAATCACAATATCTGCCAGGAAACCAACTGTTCTATGTTTGTTTGTTTGTTGTTTAATGCTGCACTCAGCAATATTCCAGCTTTATGGTGGTGATCTGTAAATAATCGAGTCTGGACCAAAATAACCAGAGATTGACATCATGAGCATCAATCTACACAATTGGGATACGATGATATTTGTCAACCAAGTCAACATGTCTGATCATCTGATTCGTAGTTGCTTCTTACAACAAGCAAGGTTTGCTGAAGACTAATTCTAACCTGGATTGTTCCAGGTGAACTGTTTTGTAACTGAGGTATGATGATACATAATCAAGTAGGTCACGTGTCCTGACCACCCAATCCTCATTTTAGTAACACCATTTGGATTCCAGGTTAGAATGGGTCCCTTGTAACTTATGTTGGTTGTAGGAGGCAACCAAATGGATTGGATGATCTCAGAACTTGGTTGATGGCATAGACCAAGTGAGTGAGTGAGTATGGTTTTACGCCACTTTTAGCAACATTCCAGTAACATCACGGCGGGGGAAAAAAATGGGCTTCACACATTGTACCCATGTGGGGAATCGAACCCAGGTCTTCAGCATGACAAGAGAAGACTTTAACCACTAGGCTACCCCACCTCCCCTCGTAGACAAACTCCATGGAACATTACCAAAAGTATTGATAATACAGTCATCACTTGCCAGAACGCGGGTCTCAGGGTCCATGGACGACTCCAACAAAATAAAACACTAGAAGTCTTGGTATGTCCGAATGTAGATTGGATAATAGTTAAACTATTGAAGTCAGGAATATATGTTAATGCACACTTGAATACCTAGTCTGTCTGGTCCAGACTTGCTTCTTTTCATCACATTGATCTATACATATTGACATATACATCTATTGATGTTTGACAGCCCAATCCTGTCAGTTGCCTCTTACAAAAAAGCATGGGATGCTGGAGGTCCAATTGTAACCTGCTGGAGGTCCAATTCAAATAGAGTAAAATATTGAAATAAAAAGAATGCACAAATCATACTGCCTTATGTTGAAATTATACAGTGAATGACTGACTCCTGTTTTACAGCCACTTTTAACAGTATTTCAATCATATCATTTAATGTCAGTTTAATATTGGAGGACCCATGAAGTGATGGAGATCTAAGATGTTTACCAATATGACAAGCATGGGAATGGTGCCAATAAACCTAGAAACACAATCAGGGATATCAAGATCTGAACAATCCCAGGTTTCTTCCTTGCCCAAAGGATGCAATTGCACTGTAAATTGTGGCACTATTGACAACTGAGACAACCATGCCCTCTTGAAACTCAACACTTCAACATCATAACAAGATATTTCTTTACTTCATGACACAACCATTATAGATTTCTTTGCTACAGATTACAAATGGAGATGGTGAGCCATGGTGTACTATCTGGAACAACTGTCCTGACAACGAAATGATGGATGACCAGTTAGGGTGATCTAGTCAGATCTAGCGCTGAGAAGTTGATAATTTGACATGCAGCAATTCCCCCATTACAAATTAGATTAACAGCATGCAATATCCCATTTGGGACTAGGACGCAAAGCTGTACTGATGCATGGTGGGTAGGTTCTACAGGATCTACTTCCTGTGTTATGGTGTTGGTGATCAGCCATGTCATCAATTATCTGTCAGCAGCAGATATTGACTTTCACTCTCTCCCTGGGTCACTGGATACGTCCTTGCTAAGTTTACATCAGCAAACTCATTGACATTTAAAGCTCTTTTATTGGCTCAAGCCACAGCAGTTTATCAATATCCTCAAACTGGGTCTGTTTGATGCACTGATGTGGATGATCTATTCTGGAAGTCAATTTCAACCAACTGCCAGGATATACCAGCTTACAAAACCATGGACGTCATTGGACGTCAGCAGTGAAAAAGTGAAGACCAAATAGTCATTAAGAAATGCATTTGTTCATGAAAGCCAATATCAAGATGCCATGCTTATGCTTGAATGAATTTCTCTTTGATGGAACCTCTGAAATCAGAACCGTTTCTTGGCAGGGAGATAGTATGACACTTGGGATAGAGCGCTTTGTCTTGTAAAATCTTAATGTATCTATTTCAAAAGCAATGGATTTTTTCACTGAACTATTCTATTTGATGATCCTATTTTCTATATTGTTTTTGTCTGCTGGTATGTTTGTTGTTTATAACAAAGCACTCAGCTATATTACAGCAATGTGACAGCAACCCACTGATAATTTAGTCTTGATCAGACAATCTAGTGGTTGATATTGTAAAGTCTGTACCATTGGGGTAGGATGTTATGCAATGATGTTCTGAATGTCAGTAATATTATAATTATTGGATATTTATATAGCAATAAACGCCTGTGAGCAGCCTAGCTGGAACTCGGCGCTATATAAATAGATTATAATAATAATATAATAATAATAATATCTCTATATCTACAAGAGGTCTATAAAAACTGAAGCAAATAATTCTTCTTGGTTGAAATATAAATGTTTGCATGATGGCCCAAATTCAACTTTGTCGCAATATTTTAGGTTGATACAGCCAATCTCAATAAAATCTGATGACACTTCATTGTGGGTGATATCAGAGCAAACATTCCTGTGACCAATCAGTGAGTTGCCAACCAGATCAAGAAAGTGACAGTTAGAATCTCACCTAATGTATCCTTGAAATGGTATCATAGAGGATTCTAAATGACAGTCACTGTTGTTTCTATGGAAATATGTTTCTCAATGGAATGAACTTTGCTAGTGGCAAGTAGTGCCATACAATCTCAGCTACATGTTGGACATACTGGAACTTTTGCTTGTTCAGGTTATCACTTAACTTATATTTTGAATCAATATTTTTTCAAAGATTATTCTGGAAAGGAAGTAGAAAGTTTGAAACTGGCCCTGGAAAGCTCAAGAAATTTGCTTTCTGCTTGGTCAATGTTGACCTTCTGCTGGCTGGTCACAGTTTACAAAAGGTTGTAGTGATAGGACCTGTTCTGGGATGTCTTCAGATGTTGTTAGTTTAGCAACATTACATCAGCTGTCCTTTAGCCAACATTACATCATGTCCTTTAGCCAACATTACATCATCTGTCCTTTAGCCAACATTATATCACCTGTCCTTTATCCAACATTACATCATCTGTCCTTAAGCCAACATAACGTCACCTGTCCTTAAGCCAACATTACATTATCTGTCCTTTAGCCAACATTACATCACCTGACCTTTAGCCAACATTACATCACCTGTCCTTAAGCCAACATTACATCACCTGTCCTTTAGCCAACATTACATCACCTGACCTTTAGCCAACATTACATCACCTGTCCTTAAGCCAACATTACATGACCTGTCCTTAAGCCAACATTACATCATCTGTCCTTTAGCCAACATTACATCACCTGTCCTTTAGCCAACATTACATCACCTGTCCTTTAGCCAACATTACATCATCTGCCCATTGGCCAACATTACATCACCTGTCCTTTAGCCAACATTACATCATCTGCCCATTGGCCAACATTACATCACCTGTCCTTTAGCCAACATTACATCTGCCCAATAGCCAACATTACATCACCTGTCCTATAGCCAACATTACATCACCTGTCCTTTAGCCAACATTATATCATGTCCTTTAGCCAACATTACATCACCTGTCCTTTAGCCAACATTACATCACCTGTCCTTTAGCCAACATTACATCACCTGTCCTTTAGCCAACATTACATCATCTGTCCTTTAGCCAACATTTCATCAGCTGTCTTTTAGCCTACATTACATCACCTGTCCTTTAGCCAACATTACATCAATCACCTGTCCTTAAGCCAACATTACATCACCTGTCTTTAGCCAACATTACATCACCTGTCCTTTAGCCAACATTACATCACCTGTCCTTAAGCCAACATTACAATCACTGTCCTTTAGCCAACATTGTTACATCACCTGTCCTTAAGCCAACATTACATCACCTGTCCTTTTAGCCAACATTACATCACCTGTCCTTTTAGCCAACATTACATCACCTGTCCTTTAGCCAACATTACATCACCTGTCCTTAAGCCAACATTACATCACCTGTCCTTTAGCCAACATTACATCACCTGTCCTTTAGCCAACATTACATCACCTGTCCTTTAGCCAACATTACATCACCTGTCCTTTAGCCAACATTACATCATGTCCTTTAGCCAACATTACATCACCTGTCCTTTAGCCAACATTGTATCACCTGTCCTTTAGCCAACATTACATCACCTGTCCTTTAGCCAACATTACATCATCTGTCCTTTAGCCAACATTTCATCAGCTGTCTTTTAGCCTTCATTACATCACCTGTCCTTAAGCCAACATTACATCACCTGTCCTTTAGCCAACATTACATCACCTGTCCTTAAGCCAACATTACATCACCTGTCTTTTAGCCAACATTGTATCACCTGTCCTTAAACCAACATTACATCACCTGTCCTTTAGCCAACATTACATCACCTGTCCTTGAGCCAACATTACATCACCTGTCTTCTAGCCAACATTACATCACCTGTCCATAAGCCAACATTACATCACCTGTCCTTAAGCCAACATTACATCACCTGTCCTTTAGCCAACATTACATCACCTGTCCTTTAGCCAACATTACATCACCTGTCCTTTAGCCAACATTACATCACCTGTCCTTAAGCCAACATTACATCACCTGTCCTTTAGCCAACATTACATCATCTGCCCAATAGCCAACATAACATCACCTGTCCTTTAGCCAACATTACATCACCTGTACTTTAGCCAACATTACATCACCTGTCCCTTAGCCAACATTACATCACCTGTCCTTTAGCCAACATTACATCACCTGTCTTTTAGCCAACATTGTATCACCTGTCCTTAAGCCAACATTACATCACCTGTCCTTAGGCCAACATTACATCATCTGTCCTTTAGCCAACATTACATCACATGTCCTTTAGCCAACATTACATCACATGTCCTTTAGCCAACATTATATCACCTGTCCTTTAGCCAACATTACATCACCTGTCCTTTAGCCAACATTACATCACCTGTCCTTTAGCCAACATTACATCACCTGTCCTTTAGCCAACATTGTATCACCTGTCCTTTAGCCAACATTACATCATCTGCCCATTAGCCACGACAGTAACTCTTCCTTGAAGTCAACATATCTGTGAGCAAATACACCTCCAGACAACTCATTTGAAGAAACAGGCAATGAAAACACATTCAATTGAACTGCACACAATGCACAGGGCTCTGAAGGGAATTAAATGTGGCAAATCTTCTGCAGTGGCCATTTTGATATCACACAAGACTGGTCTGATCACATACTCCAGACATAATTTCCTGCTGAAGCAACTCAGTTGTGTGGAACTACATGCAAGACTCCATCTGCTCCAATACAACACATCATCAAGTGCTCTTACTTCCAGACTTAATTTCCTTCACAGAAAACACAATGTTCTGATATGCAACATGCAGAGGTTTACCATGGTCTGTATGGTCGTGTCCTTGAGACACTCAGACATCGGTTCTTGTTGTCACTGTGACCTACATCTACAGGCTGGCAGCATCAGACACTCAGACATCGGTTCTTGATGTCACTGTGACCTACATCTACAGGCTGGCAGCATCAGACACTCAGACATCGGTTCTTGATGTCACTGTGACCTACATCTACAGGCTGGCAGCATGAGACACTCAGACATCGGTTCTTGATGTCACTGTGACCTACATCTACAGGCTGGCAGCATGAGACACTGAGACACTGGTTTGATGTCACTGTATTACATCTAAGGCTGGCAGCTTTCTGGCTAAAAGTTTGTTTGTTGACATATTTTGTAAATCTGCAGCTTTCTGTCAGCAGATACCCTTTAGACATTTTCTTTTAATTATTTTGGCATTGTAAACCTAATACCACACTAAATGGCCTGAAAATCTGCGCATCTCACGACTTTCTTCATAAACATACAGTGAGTTCTACTTTTCTTAGGTTTCTTCAGATTGTGATAGGAAGCCATTGACATTCTAATTGACTGAAGAATGTTACATCACAAAGGTTTATAACCATCATTTTAATATGCATCTAATGGATTTTTTATTGGTTAAAAGTCACAATTTTATGCATGAAAATTTCAGGACATCAATTGAGTGAGTGCGAGAGATTTTATTTTTACGCTGCTTTTGCAAGATTCCAGCAATATCACAGCAAGGGACACCAGATATGGGCTTTCACACATTGTTACCCATGTGGGGAATCGAACCCAGGTCTTTGGTATGACGAGCGAACACTTTAAATATTAGGCTAAGACCAACCGGCCCGGACATGATTTGAACCGGCAACCTCACATATGACCATGATGACGTTAGTACTGAGTCGCAGTAAGCCACCATGCCAGATGATGAAAGGGTGTTCAGTATCATTGACTTCAGTTGTCTGTATGCTTAGTCTTTCTCTTGCCAGCTCTCATCAAATTCATTTTATACTCCATATTCTATAACATTTCACCATAAGACACAAACATGTTTTTTAATCTTTTGTCTACATCTTGCATTTTGAAGTTAATAAGTCAATTGCAACACTCATTTTTGGTTGAAAACATAAAATTAATTAGAGCTTGGGAAAATACCAAACCTTGCTCACTGTTGAACATTTTCAACCGAACCTCAAAGTCATGTTTTGATCATAACATACGGCCCTGTTGTCACAAACAGTGTCGGATACGGCCATTGTACAACACAGCTTCAATGAGCTGTCCACATGGCATCTATTTGATGCATGGTATTACGACAAAATAAAACGAACAATATATAGCATGTAGAGTCGGGATCTGTAGGGCACTCATTAGGCTAAGTGAAACAACATAGGAACAACGAACAATATAATAGTGGTACACTGACAGCTGATGTTGGACGGTCACACAGAATATCTGTAGGATGGCATATATAACGAAGCATGGATTTACCACCAGCTTGATCAGAGTGTGTTCAAGACAAAAGTCTCTCAGAGATGACTTATGTGAAAGGTACCAGAATAACTCAAAGGGTTATATTTGAGATTCCAAACTAGGTGCCTTTGGTGGACAAACTGGAAAGAAATCATGACATTGTGCAAATGGGTTTTTTTATCAATTTTTTTAATGTTCTTATTTTCATAAAATTGAGAAACTGGGTATTATTTTATTTAGTTTAAGAGCTGTACTATCACTTGCATCAGACTTGGAGTCAAATTTCTGCCTCTTGGGAGGTCTATACAAGTCCTTGAATTTAACAACCAACCAATTGTTTTGATAAAAGGTTGCAAAGATCATTGATAATTTGTTGCTATTGTTTAATTATTCTTTAAATTATTTTTAATCACATTGTGAAGTTCAAGTTTCTTCTAATTGTTTATAAAAAATTCCATTCCCATGTGTTTAATTTCCATAGTAACCCTATTCCTTCATTGTAATTAGGCTGTTTCTGACCTGTGTGTTATATTATGATAATATTAATATTTAATTATTTGTTGGTTTATCCAATTTACGAACACAGCACATCCAGAGGCTATCTTCATTAAGAGACAACAGCAGGGAAACTAGCCTTGCTCCAAGGCTGTACTGAAGGCTAAGCTCATGGATGTATAGTAATTCTATCCTATGAACAGCCAAGTCTAGATATCTAAGGATGCCAGTCTGTTATTTATATATTTTATAAATCTTCATTTAAACTATTAATTATTACATTTGAGACTTGTGCAAGTCTACAGGGAAACGTCCATTACAGTTCCCAGTCGACCACATAAAATACTGGTCTTATTTCTTGTAATTAACCAACATTGTCTTGTCTTCAGAACTTTTGAAACAAACTTATACATGCTAAATTTTGGTCTACCTGTTTCCCATTTAAAAGTTGCATAATTAGATATACTTTCTCAACTATGATGTGACCAGCAATGTCATTTGTGATGTTTTTTTACAGTTTTTATTAAAGACAACAAAAACATACTCTCCTACTTCTAATATAGTTCTAATATAGTTTCCATTAGTTCACTTCTATATTTAGATGCGAGCGGCTAGGAAAAGATCACATTATAACTGGATCTACGGACCTATTTCTGTTAACACAATTTATGAGAGAAGGTTTTTTGCTTGTGTCATCTTGCCTGATTACTATGTTTCTCCATTACAATATCTTTGAAACTTTTGGGATTTTCGTGCCTTGAGCATGTACTAGTTAAATATATAAATATCCGCGCTATATAAATAGCCAATAATAATAAAAAATAATAATAATAATTTCAAAAGTTTGAAGTTTTTCCTATGAGACATGCTGGTAATAACTGTATTTATATTTCCTCTTTTGAAATGCAGCAGTCATGTTTGCCCCTGTGGTGAAATCCCTGGGCGAGGGTATGGTACAGACAAACCCAGACACATAATCTGGGGGAATTTCAAAAATACAATCAAAGGTTTCTGACGTGCCTATCATGTTATGATATGTATCGGTACATAGGCGTATCACATCACCCTTGTGACCCCAACCCCAGTACTGATGTACCTGGCAGTAGAGGTGTCATTGATTCATCTGTGCCATGTGATGATACAGAGAACTTACCTGATACATGCTTACCTGGTACATGCTTACCTGGTACATACTTACCTGGAACATACTTACCTGATACATACTTACCTGGTACATGCTTACCTGTTCATCAATCCTTATCATCATTTGGTATTGGTTTCACAAATATTATTGTATTTAGTCAATGGTGTAAAAATGTTCATGTAAACAAATGCAAAAGAGGTCTGGCCCCGATTTATCTAAACAAACATAAATCTGAGTTTTTACTTAAGTTAGAGCTTTTACTCAAATTTGAGAAAACGCAGGAAAATGAAATCGATGTTTAACTCATACATAGTAGACAATTTATGTTTTTGGTAAGGTAGGTTACTTAAGTTGGTTTCGCTTTTTGATTTTAGAAATGCAGTTGAGTTAGAAATTCAGCTGTTTCAAATTGTCAAACTCAGTTTGAAATTTGAGTAAAAACTTAGTTTGTTTCGGAAAAATCGTAGCCTGATAACATCCATGATACAAAGAAGCATGTATAACAACTGATGCATGTCAACATACAGAACTATTGTATAAAGGTGGAATTTGGGGTGTCCAGTTAAGCCAGTGTCCACTGTATAATGTGAGGGAGAATTAAGAGTCTTAAGTTCAGAGAGTGTCCACGGTATAGTGAAGTGGAATTCAAGGTGCCCAGTTTAGAAATGATCCAGTGTAGAATGTGAGGTGGAATTAAGAGTGTCCATTGTACAGAGGTTATAAACTAAGAACTTACTTTCTCTCTATACACATATGCCACTATTCCGATGGAAACTTGAAGGAGGAAGGCAATGATGGTCCCCACTAGAAACTGAAACAAAACAATAATGCATCATATATAATAAATTTCACATTATCAGTTCACTGTGGGGAAGAAAATACTTTATGATAAAAACAGACTGCCTGCATTGTGGTTATACTAATCAGACACATGAAATGAGATCACTAAATTATGTTTCAAATCATTATTACACCAACTGCATCAAGTTCAGTTTAATAGATGTTTCAATGAGTATATTTTTACACAAAATTTTATAAGAATTCCATGGCCATGTTTGTACAATAGAAAGTATTCTTCAGGCAGTTGAAAGTTAAAATTACAGAAGTTGCTTGCCCAACAAAATACTTTGTCATTGTTTGAATTTTTGTTGGTTTTACAAATTTCAATTAATAAAATGTCTGGATTTACAGCTGTATCTGAAAAATATCTCCTCTTATTAGTTTGTTTGTTGTTTAATGCCACAATCAGCAATATTACAGCTATGTAGCAGTGGTCTGTAAATAATTGAGTTTGGACCAGACAATCCAGTGATCAACAGCATGAGCATCGATCTAAGTGACTGGGATACGATGACATGTGTCAACCAAGTCAGCTAGCCTTACCACCAGATCATGTCAGTCGCCTCTTACAACAAGAATGGGTTGCTGACGACCAATTCTATCCTCATAATAGTAATGTGCTAAGTACATTACAACATCAGCTGATCGTTCCTTACTAACTTTTGTAACAGATTGATCATATGTGAACAGTCAAGCAGCAATGTTCAAGAAGCATAAATCAGTTGGAGAACTCTAGAAATGTCAATATTAATATTTAACCACTTCCTTTAACATTTTTTTGTCTGGCATAAATCATGAGTTTTCCATTATGGGACACATTCTTCCTCACAGACCAAATAAACACTTTTCACAGCACAATGAGTCATTTACTCAAGCACAAAATTAGAACCAGAAAATATTTCCTTTGATGTTTTTTTTCTTCTAAATAGTTATGAGGGTATCTTGACATTCCATTTTCAGCCTCGGACCAAATTGATTGCATCAAGTCTATTTTTAACTTGAAAAATTGAATCCCACTTCCCTTTCATCAACGCAGTTCCTGAATCTAGCATGTAAATTTAGAAACTGAGCACAAAACCCTTTAACTAATCCCCTCTTGTCACCACCAGAGTGATCAAAGACAAAGTTGGTAAATGAAAGTGAATAGATGCCCAGTAGTTTGACACAAGGGTCGAGTCGATTCACACCAATCTAGTCTGATCAGCCGTGACAATCCCTTGAATATCGAACAAAATTCATCCTGAATCCCCTATTGATTCTTCATGAAGCTATCCCGAATGAAAAGGGCTCATTGTCCACTAAGTCTCCATACATTCGCGCAGTCCTCGCTGCAGTGGATTTGCATTCGTTGGTTCAACGACAGCTGTGGAACGCTTCCACGTGTATTTATTATGCAACAAGGGATTAACATGCTGTCGAGAAAATTTACGAGTGATCGGCAAAAATTTAAATGGATTATCAGAACGAGTGACCAGCATTCACATCACTGATTGGTCTGTTGGATGGGGAAGCATGAAGCAACGTGACACCACCAAGTGTGAATTGGTACGAGTTTGGAAGACTTAATTGGAGTCCCCCTGGGTAACTAGTGATATCGCCAAGGATTCCTTTGGGCGATGAAATAAATATCATGTAAACATAATTCTTAGGACTAGTTGTATTGATGGCTGGCTTCATGGAAAATGTATATTGTGAAATATGGATTTGTGGCAACCTTCCACGAGAGCTATCGTCATGATCACTGCATTCCTAAAGTGCAAAAATTAACCAGCCAAAAGTTTGCTCTATTTCAATTCCATGTGTAAATTAACCATAAATTTGATTCCCAGTCCCGTAATGTAAACTGTCTGGTTAGTGTAAGAAAATCTATCACACATGTCAGAAGGGAATTCTGGATTCACATTATATTTTTATTGAGCATATTTCAAAATTGACGGCATTAATCTTTCCTATGATTGCTTAGGTTTATAGCTTGGAGTGAATAGCAGCAGAAACTTATTGCACTTGATTGATGACAGAAACTTTATTGATCTGTTCCTCTCATGGATGGGTGACCTTCACGTAGTGAGTCCACTTTACAAGCATCTCTCAAACATAAACTGATGCAACATTGGGTGGATGGCTGGGTGGGAAACTGGGGTGGGAAACTGGGTGGGAAGCTGGAAACTGGGTGAAAAGCGGGGTGACAAAATGTTGACAAACTGAATAGTAAGCTGGGTGAGAAGCTGGATGAGAAACTGGGTGAGTAACTGGGTGAGAAATGGGATGGGAATCTGGTTGAGAAACTGGTTGAGAAATTGAATAGGAAGCTGGGTGAGAGGCCAGATGAGAAACTGGGGAACTGAAGCTAGAAACTGGGGAGATACTGGGAAACTGGTGAAGCTAGAAACTGGGGAGAGTACTGGGAGATACTGGGTGAGAAGCTAGAAACTGGGGAGATAAGCTAGAAACTGGGTGAGAAGCCAGGGGGAGATACTGGGGAGAAACTGGGGAGATACTGGGTGAAGAAGAAACTGGGGGAGATACTGGGTGTGAAGCTAGAAACTGGGGGAGATACTGGGTGTGAAGCCAGAAACTGGGGGAGATACTGGGTGAGAAGCCAGAAACTGGGGGAGATACTGGGTGTGAAGCCAGCTGGGGGAGAAACTGGGGAGATACTGGGTGTGAAGCTAGAAACTGGGGAGATACTGGGTGAGAAGCTAGAAACTAGGGGAGATACTGGGTGAGAAGCTAGAAACTGGGGAGATACTGGGAGAAGCCAGAAACTGGGGAGATACTGGGTGTGAAGCTAGAAACTGGGGAGATACTGGGTGTGAAGCTAGAAACTGGGGGAGATACTGGGTGAAACTGGGGAGAGCTAGAAAGCTAGAAACTGGGGAGATACTGGGTGTGAAGCTAGAAACTGGAGCGAGTCAGAAACTGGGGAGATACTGGGTGAAAGCCTAGAAACAGGGGAGATACTGGGTGAGAAGCTAGAAACTGGGGAGATACTGGGTGAAGCCAGAAACTGGGGAGATACTGGGTGAGAAGCCAGAAACTGGGGAGATACTGGGTGTGAAGCCAGAAACTGGGGAGATACTGGGTGAAGCCAGAAACTGGGGAAGCTAGAAACTGGGGGAGAAGGGAGATACTGGGTGAGAAAGCTAGAAACTGGGGGAGATACTGGGTGAGAAGCTAGAAACTAGGGGGAGATAATGGGGGAAGAGAAACTGGGGAGATACTGGGTGAGAAGCTAGAAACTGGGGAGATACTGGGCGTGAAGCTAGAAACTGGGGAGAGCCAGAAACTGGGTGAGAAGCCTAGAAACTGGGGAGATACTGGGTGAGAAGCTAGAAACTGGAGGAGATAATGGGTGTGAAGCCAGAAACTGGGGAGATACTGGGTGAGAAGCTGAGAAGCCAGAAACTGGGGGAGATAACTGGGTGAGAAGCCAGAAACTGGGGATATAATGGGTGAAGCCAGAAACTGGGGAGAGACTGGGTGAGAAGCCAGAAACTGGGGAGATACTGGGTGAGAAGCCAGAAACTGGGGAGATACTGGGCGAGAAGCCAGAAACTGGGGAGATACTGGGTGAGAAGCCAGAAACTGGGGAGATACTGGGTAGAAACAGGGGAGATACTGGGTGAGAAGCTAGAAACTGGGGAGATACTGGGTGAGAAGCTAGAAACTGGGGGAGATACTGGGTGAGAAGCTAGAAACTGGGGGAGATACTGGGTGAGAAGCTAGAAACTGGGGGAGATACTGGGTGAGAAGCCAGAAACTGGGGGAGATACTGGGTGAGAAGCTAGAAACTGGGGAGATACTGGGTGAGAAGAGAAGCCAGAAACTGAGAAGGGGAGATACTGGGTGAGAAGCCAGAAACTGGGGAGATACTGGGTGAAGCCAGAAACTGGGGAGATACTGGGTGAGAAGCCAGAAACTGGGGGAGATAATGGGTGAGAAGCTAGAAACTGGGGGAGATAATGGGTGAGAAGCTAGAAACTGGGGGAGATACTGGGTGAGAAGCTAGAAACTGGGGAGATAATGGGTGAGAAGCCAGAAACTGGGGGAGAAACTGGGTGAGAAGCCAGAAACTGGAGGAGATAATGGGTGAGAAGCCAGAAACTGGAGGAGATAATGGGTGAGAACCGAGAAACTGGGGGAGATAATGGGTGAGAAGCCAGAAACTGGGGGAGATAATGGGTGTGAAGCTAGAAACTGGGGGAGATACTGGGTGTGAAGCTAGAAACTGGGGGAGATACTGGGTGTGAAGCTAGAAACAGGGTTTGGATAAATGATCAAACGAGTGGGTAACTCTAAAAGGTTCAAGACAAGATGAGGCAAACCTGGGTGTAACTGCATGAGGAACACTCCAAGGGCACAATGACACCTATCAGAGAGGTCATACACCATTCTCAGTTTCATCGGGTATAATGGCGAGGTGGGTAGAGAGGACATATTGTGATCCATATTTCCTCATGCTCTCCTATTTACAAGCTGACATGAAGTTAACAACACTTCCTGTTTTTACTCTGCTCAATCTGTTACAGTATGACAGATTGTATACATATTAAATGCTCCTTAGACTAATGCTTAGTCTCTGAATATACCGTATATTACCGTCTATAAGCTGAATTTTGAGGACCAAAAAAGGCAGTCTGTAGAAGGGGGTCGTCTTATCCATGGGTTACGCTTTCGTCAAACTTTTTGCCAGGGGTAAGAAAACAACATCGTATCACTTCACGTGAACAAACAACAGAAGACGACTTTGTCAGTAGAGACGTCAAATTTGCAATTAAACATCACTAGACAAGATTATTTACCTTTTAAGTTGTAAGTTGTTTTTGCTGGGCATTGTATTATTTGCAGGGATTAAGATTACTGTGTGTATCTGAGCCGGAAATAGCATTCAGCTGTGCATATATAGCTGTGTATATAATTTTGATAGTAACTAACAAGCCCATTTAAATTGAAAAGGAGCCCCAGGGAGACCAGAGATTCAGAACCTGAGGATATCTAGACTTGCTTTGTTTTGGGCTTTAGCATTGCAGAAAGGGCTTGGCAGTAGGGAAAATAATGTGGTTCAGGGACTGTGAGACAGACTAAATGTTCCTTAACTTTTTGAGTACGATATATATTGAATATTGGACACTACAGCCTAAACCAACATTCCATGTTATTCTGGTAAACACAGTAATCTAAGCTATTTCTTTTCCATTAGATCTGTTTAGACTGATAACATTTGATAATTATGATTGGACACACGATCCCCCTCATCTCCATTGACAACAACAACATCACCAACAGCCAATGTGATGGGCATTTAAACCACCCATTTTAACAGTGTCACCCAATGGAACACCACATCTGTCAGTCGGGTATAAACATACATATGCACCAGCCATGTGGTAACAAAGCACATACACTGCTACATAGTCTGTCTCACAGTCCTTGAACCACATTATTTTCCCCACTGCCAAGCCCTCTCTGCAGTGCTAAAGCCCTAAATAAAGCAAGTCTAGATTTCCTCAGGTTCTGAATCTCTGGTCTCCCTAGGGCGCCTTTTCAATATAAATGGGCTTGTTTGTTACTATCAAAATTATATATATTCAGAGACTAAGCCTTAGTCTAACTGCTACACAGAGATGTAGTGGACCACATGGAGAGTGTGTATCAGTATCTACAAGATTGAGTGGGTGGGTATTGTTTTAGGCCACTTTTAGCAATATTCCAGCAATATCACGGCGGGGGACACCAGCCAGAAATGGGCTTGACCCATTGTACCCATGTGGGGAATCGAACCTGGGTCTTCAGAGTGACGAGCAGACGTTTTAACCATAAGGCTACCCCACCGCCCGCATCTACAAGAACCATTTGCAGCACTCGTCAGGGATTTACATGGAGTCCCTGGGACTCATACTCTTAATTTTCAGGGGTCCTGGACAAACAAATGGTGGTCCCAGACACTTAAATATCATTATTAATACTGTTATTGTATTGTGTATCATGATCATCACATTGTTATTACAGTAGTTAAATTGCAAATATTATAACCCAGCTAGTAGCAAACTCAGTTATAACCTATTGTCACTTGATTGGAAATTTTTAAAAGTATTTGGACTGTGGATGCGGTAATAAATTTTGTTGCATCCATTGTCAATTTTTATGGGTATAGGATGCAGGAAACCCCTGACTCGTCCATACATCTGTGTCACAACAAAGTGTTGTCATTCCTATATAAAGAGTGAGTGAGTGAGTGAGTTTAGTTTTACGCCGCTTTTAGCAATATTCAAGCAATGTCACGGTGGGGGACACCAGAAATGGGCTTCACACTTAGGACTGACACCTTGAACCTTGTCTCTTCAAGCACCATCACTGTACTGGATCACATGGCTGTATACCAGCACTGAGTGATGAAAGCAGCCAGACCTGTAACCATTATGCCTGCCTAATCTTGAGCAACCAACTTAATGTGCTGACATTTCATTGTTAAGTAGACAAATAACATCATTAACTTCTAAGATGTAAACGTAACATTAAAGCCTCTTTATTAGGGATTGTCTAGGCAGCAGAATGGTACAGTATTATAAGTTGCAGACAAATGTCATTGAACAGGGATTATTCTCATCAATTTGTTCAGTTGTCGTTTAGTCAACCTGTGGAACATGAAGTCAGGATGCATCATACATACTTGATGTCACAGCTGCAGGGGTATTGTTGCCATTACAAGCAGTGTAATCACCACATCACTGAACACTCATAACATGAAACACTGTTCAACAATCAGCAGTCAGGTGGGGAATTACAAGAAAATAATGCATTGTAATAATATTGTTGATTGCTTAATGCTGAACTCAGTTATATCCCAGCTATATGATTATGGTACAACACCTGGACCAGTAAAATCAGTCTTTTCGCACATGGTCAGTAGTGGACAGACCATCCACAAAACACAGGTAGGTAGGTAGGTTGGTTGGTTGGTTGTTTAATGCTGCACTCAGCAATGTTACAGCTATATGGCGGTGGTTTGTAAATAATTGAGTGAGACAATCCAGTGATCAACAGCATGAGCATCGATACAATGACATGTAACCAAGTCAGCGAGCCTGAACACCCGATCTTGTTAGTTACCTCTTACGACAAGCATGGGTTACTGAAAATGAATTGTAACCCGGATCGTCATGGGTAACCCACACAGGTGCCCATATAACACAATACATGGTTGTTGTTTGAAATCACAGACCCCATTTTGTCCGATTGTGGATCATTCCCATTACTATCACATCCTACCTGGTACCCATTAACTGATGAGTCGACATAAAGAATTGATATGGTTTAAATTTGAATATTTTATCCTAACTCTTTGAGATGAGATCGAAACTCTGAACTAGAGAGCAGCAGGTGCACAAACATTTCCCACTTAAGAGCCACACTAAAATACGTGTAGACAGTTTAAAGTCTGCTCCTTCCTGACAAAGGCACATCATCTGATGGCTTCAATTCCGGTCACCATGGTATCATCTGTGCCTGTCAGTCAATGAGGCCAGCCCTACATTATACATTCTTCAAAAGGATGCTTAATGGAACATTTACTTGGAGTCAGTGAAGAAACCATAACAGTCTTCTGGTAAAAACTGTGTTGGCCATGAGTCCCGTTGTACAACCATACTATATAGTTATATAATAAAGCTTTTATCCATATAAAGTATAGTGAAAATGATGAAGCTGAAATCATTGGTCAAACCCAGCTTAAGTATTTTGACACGTAGGTCGACCTCCTCTCTTGGAGGTCCATGAGACTGCATAGTTCCCCCCTCACCAGCCACAGGCCAGTCCAAGTTTATTGGCACATTATAACCAAACCACATAAAACGGTGTCCATCATCTTCTTGGAATTAGTATCGACTACTGCGGCCTGATTGGGACCACGGATGACCAGTGCTGGTCGTGTGTAAAGGATGGAGGAAATGGCAGTTGTCCAAAACACTCCCAGCAAGCCTTAAGGCCAGTGTTTAACAGGATGAAATTATTCCAGCTATCTTGGCCTGGGGCTTGTTATTATGGTAAATCTAAGTGGCAAATCTTTGCTGCTCCATCTCAGCACGACTTGTCCGGTCGTCAGTTATTGAATCTGTTCATAAAATGATATGCAGGGAATCACTAACATGTTTTCCCCGGGCTATGATGAAGTTAGCTGGATACTTTAGGGAGAGGTCGTCCAGTGCTCTACCATGTTTACCCAACATGCAATATGAAAGGCCTTTCTAATCAGTACACATTTTGGGATGGAAAATTGAATTATGATCTCGAGGAAAACATGATCAGCGATCCATCACAAATGTCAAGGCCTTGAGTATCAGATTCATTTCTCACAAGAAAATGGAGAAACGAGTCCAGCGCTAGTGATAGAGTAACTGTATGCAGGCAATGTCAGTGTTAATTTATACTCTTGCAAATCAACATTCACGTTGGTTGGTTGGTTGGTTGGTTTAACACTGCACTCAGCAGTATCACAGCCATAAGATGGTGGTCTGTAAATAATGGAATCTGGACAAGACAAACAGTGATCAACAGCATGAGCATCAATATTGGGATATGATGACATGTGTCAACCAAGTCAGCGAGCCTCACCACCCGCTCCCGTTAGTTGCCTCTTCTAATGACAAGCATGGGTTGCTGAAGATCAATTCCTACCCGGACCTTCACGGGTTTCTTCTAGTGGCATGTTGTAAGCCATACTGACACAGCTGACATAACGTCTGGAGTGAAGACATGTTATATTCCAGACAAAGTCTATGCAGTAACTTTCATCTTAAAGGGGAATACACTCAAGCAAACCTGCAGTCGTGGCAAATATATATATAATTATACAATCAGAAATTTGTCTGCAAACTGTTAAACGTTGCTCAGACTAGCAATATGTGCTAGCAGTAGTCCACTTTTGGAAATGTATAGATATTTTATCTAACCATGATACACAAAACCTAGTCTAATAAAATGTCAAAATGTAGAATGACACTGATATTTGTAAGTGCCAACTAGTAATCGGGAACAGGGGGTATTCCAGGTTTCAACTTAGCACCCTGAGCGGGTGAGGGGCTGTGGGGTTGCCTAGCGGTTAAAGCGTTGGCTCATCACGCCGAAGATCCGGGTTCGATTTCCTACATGGGTACAATGTGTGAAGCCCATTTCTGGTGTCCCCCGTCATAATATTGCTGGAATATTGCTATAAGCAGCGTAAAACTAAACTCACTCACTTACTGAGCAGGTGACATAGTGGTGATCAGTGGTCAGTTTTAGAGACTTGGTTAATGTCAAGGTCACTGCTCCTAATGTCAATCACATGATCGTTTAGATCAGACTCCATTATTGACTGGCCTCCATCACACAGCTATGTTAGCTTGGTTGACACATGTCATCGGTTCCCAATTGCGCAGATCGATGCTCATGCTGTTGATCACTGGATTGTCTGGTCCAGACTCGATTATTTACAGACCATCGCCATATAGCTGGAATATTGCTGAGTGAGGCATAAAACTAAACTCACTCACTCACACAGCTATGTGTAAGACATTGTCTACATTTCCCACACAGTGCAAATCGATGTCTAGATCAAGAGACTCCAGTCGGTATCCACTAATTTCATTCTAATGATGGAATATGACAGTAACAGCACCACACAGACAGCTAAGACAACAACAACCAGGTCGTCTGTCTCTGATGCAGGTATGACGTGCTATGGATGTATTTTCGTATCACTTACAAATGTCAAACATTCAAATGTCAGGAGACAGCAGTCTTTGTAACACTGCCTTTATGATTCCTTAGGTCAGACTACAAGAGTCGACTCTCCTGTAACATCCCTGACCAAGGTCAAATACTCCATGTCCTTCCATTGCCGTTATAATTATGTCAACTAGGAATGGTCCAAAGTCTCTCATGCAATTGAGTTTGAGTTTCAAGTGGTTGAGGATTGAGAGAATTAAAAAATCTGAGTAAACTATTTTGTAAACAGGCACAATATAATATTTTAAAAGTCTTACAGCAAAACAGTTTGGGTGTTATCCACATATATCTGCAGGGCTCGACATTCACGCTATCCCACTGGCCCGGGTCTAGTAAAATGTTGACAGGACCAGTGCAACTTTGATAACTGGTGCTTGCCATTGTTAGCGAAGGGGCTCTAGGTTGTCTGCGATCAAGTGTAGTGCTATGCACGTAATCAATTTCATCGTCATACAATGCACGTGTTCTAGACTACATCTTCTCTACCTTTCACAAACCAAATTGGTTTGCTCATTGCCGTGCACCGCCTACTTCTCTGCGCCGGTCCAACTTATCCTTGTTTGCCAGCAATGTAATCAATTTGTATAGCACATATGCTAATAGATTCAACACACTTAGACCATGCTACCAGGTACCCATTCACTGATGGGTCAGGGGAGGCATATTTCAAACAAGTCCCTTGACTAAGGAAACACCTAATACCCTACTTGGCACACCTAAGCTTAAAAATATCACAGGACTGAAGCTGCCAAAAGTGGTCACGCATCCGACTATACTCAGCAGCAAACGTTGCTTAACTTCACCGAATTTCTGACCTGTGAACTGTATACTGTATATTTCCTCTCCAACTTGGGTAAAAAGTTACAAAGAGCATTCAGACTTCATAGATCAGTCGTAATCAGAACTGTCCTGTCTGCTGCTAATCTGGACTGTCCTGTCTGCTGCTAATCAGAACTGTCTGCTGCTAATCTGTCCTGTCTGCTGCTAATCTGTCCTGTCTGCTGCTAATCAGAACTGTTCTGTCTGCTGCTAATCTGTCCTGTCTGCTGCTAATCAGAACTGTTCTGTCTGCTGCTAATCTGGACTGTCCTGTCTGCTGCTAATCTGGACAGTCCTGTCTGCTGCTAATCTGTCCTGTCTGCTGCTAATCAGAACTGTTCTGTCTGCTGCTAATCTGGACTGTCCTGTCTGCTGCTAATCTGGACTGTCCTGTCTGCTGCTAATCTGGACTGTCCTGTCTGCTGCTAATCTGGACAGTCCTGTCTGCTGCTAATCTGGACAGTCCTGTCTGCTGCTAATCTGGACTGTACTGTCTGCTGCTAATCTGGACTGTCCTGTCTGCTGCTAATCTGGACTGTCCTGTCTGCTGCTAATCTGGACTGTCCTGTCTGCTGCTAATCTGGACAGTCCTGTCTGCTGCTAATCTGGACTGTCCTGTCTGCTGCTAATCTGGACAGTCCTGTCTGCTGCTAATCTGGACAGTCCTGTCTGCTGCTAATCTGGACTGTCCTGTCTGCTGCTAATCAGAACTGTTCTGTCTGCTGCTAATCTGGACTGTCCTGTCTGCTGCTAATCTGGACTGTCCTGTCTGCTGCTAATCTGGACTGTCCTGTCTGCTGCTAATCTGGACTGTCCTGTCTGCTGCTAATCTGGACTGTCCTGTCTGCTGCTAATCTGGACTGTCCTGTCTGCTGCTAATCTGGACTGTCCTGTCTGCTGCTAATCTGGACAGTCCTGTCTGCTGCTAATCTGGACTGTCCTGTCTGCTGCTAATCTGGACTGTCCTGTCTGCTGCTTGTCTGCTGCTAATCTGGACTGTCCTGTCTGCTGCTAATCTGGACAGTCCTGTCTGCTGCTAATCTGGACAGTCCTGTCTGCTGCTAATCTGGACAGTCCTGTCTGCTGCTAATCTGGACTGTCCTGTCTGCTGCTAATCTGGACTGTCCTGTCTGCTGCTAATCTGGACAGTCCTGTCTGCTGCTAATCTGTTATAATAGTCTAAACTACTCAGACACCTCTCTGTCCTGCCGCTCTACATCAAAGACAACTGCACTTACCACTTTGAGTAAGGTCGGGTTCTCCGTGACAGTTCCAACAAGACCACAGAAAGCATTGATGGCAATGAGAAGCCCAACCACGATCAGGAGAGCTACAGGAAGTGCAAGTCGGTTGTTTACTGACTGGATGTCCTGTCGATGAACTTCAACGATAATCCCGATACCCAACAAGATGATCCCAACACACTGAAACAAAGACAAGACAGGTTAGACTGGGTGATGTTAGAGTCGATGAACCTCCCCGATAACCCCGATACCCAACAAGATGATTCCCACACACTGAAACAAAGACAAGACAGGTTAGACTGGGTGATGTTAGAGTCGATGAACCTCCCCGATAATCAACAAGATGATCCCAACACACTGAAACAAAGACAAGACAGGTTAGACTGGGTGATGTTAGAGTCGATGAACCTCCCCGATAACCCCGATACCCAACAAGATGATTCCCACACACTGAAACAAAGACAAGACAGGTTAGACTGGGTGATGTTAGAGTCGATGAACCTCCCCGATAACCCCGATACCCAACAAGATGATTCCAACACACTGAAACAAAGACAAGACAGGTTAGACTGGGTGATGTTAGAGTCGATGAACCTCCCCGATAACCCCGATACCCAACAAGATGATTCCCACACACTGAAACAAAGACAAGACAGGTTAGACTGGGTGATGTTAGAGTCGATGAACCTCCCCGATAACCCCGATACCCAACAAGATGATTCCAACACACTGAAACAAAGACAAGACAGGTTAGACTGGGTGATGTTAGAGTCGATGAACCTCCCCGATAATCCTGTCAGCCATTTAGGTATTTCCCACTGAAAGAAAGATAAGAGTGGATAGAGGGACACGTCTACTGGCTATGCAGATCTGGTTGACAATGAAACATCTATCTAACTGTATATTTAGAGTAAAACAAGCAAATGTTTTGATTTAAAGTCATCAGTCTTCAAACCAGAAGAATCTAAATGGCATATCAAGAGTGCTGCTTGTGTTCTTTGTCATTCTGTGGGACTGAGGAGATAACAAGAAGGTGTGCTACTTTATGAATGACAACTCCGATATAATATTATGATGTGATGTTTTGGTATACTATATAATAGATTCTTACTCTTGCTTGACAATGTTATAAGAATCTTTACCAAAACGTCACATCATAATATAATTGTCATCTATCAAGTATCACACTTCTAAAATGTCAATCAAACAAATCGCTGAGGAGATAATTTGTGCCTAATAACAAAATAAGTGAATGATTGAAGCTCTTTTGTTAAGAAATAAACATATATCACTGTTAACATTTATAATTTTCCGGTGTAGAGCAAACAAACATCAATCAGGAACAAATCTTGGATTTGAAGCAATGACAAACAGCTACTGATACAGCCAAGGGATACAACTCTGCATGGTGACTTTTGGTGACTGACAACAAAGCCATTTGGAACTCTTCAGATGAATAAGGTTTACTTTGAAGTTATTTTCATCTGAAAATCATTGATTGAGCATGTTTTGTATTGAGTAATCTGATCTATTTTCACCAACATTCTATCAAATACACCTTTTATAGTCATAAGAATATGAATATGATAAAACTGGGAACTTTCTGAAATAAGACCTATGTACATATAATAATATAAATAATTTCTCGGATTGAAAGCATGTGAATTGCAAATTAGGTATTCAACTGCTTCTTTTATCAAGATTTAACTGAGGAAAACATAATCGGCATTCACATTTCAACTAAGAATCATTATCAAGGAGTAGCCAGTTCTTCTGTGTCAGAATCAATTCCTTCAAGCTCAGAAAGTCAAAGTCAATTTAAATTCACACCTCATTTGCATCAAAAGTGTAGGTATATTTAGCAAACGGAGATCACACCTTGAGACCCACACTTCCATCCCACAAGAAATAAATGTCAGTGTTCAATTATTAATGGCAAACTTCCCATTACTTGGAAATGTCACCAGGATACCATTTGTTCCGGATGTGGGAGTTTTAAGATATGGGATGGTTAAACTCCACAATTCAAGTAAAACGAATGTAACCAGAAGAGGATGATTGCTGCACCAACTAGCTTGATCATGCATTCATACTTAGTATCATTCATACATAGTATCATGCATTCATACATAGCATGTTATTCCATTGATACCATACAAGAATCTTGACCTGACACGTTGCATCCAGGTGAAGGATGGACTCGGCCCTCTTGTGTGTGGGAGTGAGGCATACACTGGCTTTGAGGCTATTTCACCCTCGCTACCACCATCATTGCTGCATGTATCTAGAGTGTATACTAGGCAAGACCGTTGACTATATCAGAAGCATTTATGTGGGTGATCGGAAAGAAAGTCACATGAAAAAGAGTCACGGATAAAAAGTCACAATTTTGGCTAGGACAAAAAGTCACAATAACTGTTTATTATCTGTTTAATATGTTTAATTATCAATCAAAGAAGAGTACACATAGTCTTACTAAATTTCAAACACTCTGCAAGTTTCATGAACACTGCGCAAAGTTCTGCAATCTCTTAGTAATTGTTTTAAGAAATTAAAGCCTGTTTTGGACAGATTTATCTATCTGACTAAAACCCAAAGATGTGCTTCTTGCAATCAGAATCCAAATGTTCGGGTTCTTTCAGTTAATTCAATGATTACACATATACTTCAAATAATTTTTTGAAAATGTTCTTTGAACACAAATACGAAATTGTTGAAGTGCAGCGTTTAGATATTAGGGACCAGCTTTTTTAATCATGCTGCCAATTTCTGCAGTGCAGTTCGATTTACAAAGCTTCAAAACAGTATTTGATCTACGAAAAAAGTGTCCTTCTGCAAAGTGGATATAGTTTGGCATCAAGACACTTCTGCAAAATATTTTGCAACTGTTGACACGACAAATGCAGCAGAAAAATGGGTGTTACAGCACTGCAGTATAACAATATTCTAAAAAGTAATCGGTTTACAAATCCCAATCGACTGGACCCAAGAGAGTCAATAGATGCTGGTTACACAAAGAAACTATCAATACACATCAGCTATTACCTATGCAAACAGAACTTCAGAACATCTAGGGCACGTTTTTCATGCAAAGGCCCAGTATTACAATTATTACAGATGGGTTAGGAAGCAGTTTTACTGCACCATCTTAGGCCATCTTCGATCATCTTAAATAAACTCTGTTTCCCATTTTATATTGATTAAGCGAACAATGTATACTAAACTCGTAATGGTTTCACACATCGACATTCAATCCACTAAACCTGAAATAACAGGCACTGTAAACTACAAAGGTTTCCTCTCACAATACAGTATATGGGTTAAACAGAGATATTCCCAAATTTGCAGCAATCAAGCAATCAGCTGAATGTGCCACATTGTACAGGAAATGCCAGGCTGGTTATCATCGCTATGACTGCCAATAAAAATGTCGCCATCGGCTCGGCTTGTCGTGTCACTTTCAAGTCTGCTAATTTAATCACTGACAGGAAAATACAATTACAGGGTGGAAATCAGAGGTGACCGATGGGTGATTGTGTCAGCGATCATGCTGCTCACGGCTAATAAGCAGGCAATGGTGGTCTGGTGACTTGAGCATCAATGACTGCACGACAAAGACGCATACCTTTTTTAAGGACACTGATAGTCCTATTAATCTGGATTTGTTTCATTAGGAAGTAAGTTTTTATCAGTGACTTGTTGCTGTAGCAGTTATGTCGCTAAATGATGTAGTTTTACCTTCAATTCATCATCCTTCATGATTTAATGGTAATGGACAAGTTATGTAACAATCCCGTGATGGGGCTCGACTTACATCAAGTACGCTGATGCAGGTAGTGGGGACCAGTGGCAAGCCATACGCTGACATTTAGACTGTGATGAGTGAGCAAGGGTTGGTTTAGTGTTGCTTTGAACTGTATTCCAGCTATCATGGCGTGTCAGCTTGTTGTGGGAGGAAAAACGAGAGTGATCATAAATCTCCGGTCATGAAGACCACCACATTAGTGAACAGGAAATGGAGAGTGCAAATCTAGCAACCATTCTCAAAAACTGCATGCATCATATTTCCATTTTATTTTGAAAAAAAATATTTAATATCCCTGGAGCCATTTATCACCATTATACCTAAGCCTGTTTCTAGTTTGATCAGAAATATGACACTCAATATAGCCATCCAATCAAATTACTCTCATGAGCAAGACAAAATCTCTGCAAGGTTTCTCATTAGACAGATGAGTTAAGACAATGACATTACTTCCTATACTAACTGGGCACAATGTGTTAAGCCCATTTCTGGTGTCCCCCGCCGTGATATTGCTGGAATATTGCTAAAAGCGGCGTAAAACTAAACTCAGTCAGTCAGTCCTATATTAACATGATGAACCACTGGTACTAAACCAATTCAGAGTAAACATGTTTACAGAATCGGATAATCAAGGATGCCCAGAAACACAAACATAGTAAATTTGGGATTCAAACCCACGATCACAGGTTTCAGGCATGCTGGAAAGTTGCAACTACACACAGTAAATTACAACACCAAACAATCATTGTACAAACACATCTCGATGCACTTTATTCGGTAAGCCGACAAGTGATCACTGCACTGGAGTTGGTGCTTTGTGTTACCATAGCTACAGGACAAATTTATTGTCATTTACCAAATATTCTGCTGACTCATCACTTAGCAAAATATCTGAGGTACAAACAACTTGATGCGGGTTAAAACATGTAAACATAGTTTACTGTTCACATATATGAAAATACAAAATTCAACTTTTATGACAGTATGCACTATGGTCATTGATGTTCCTTACTTTGGTATACCGTATATTACCGTAGATAAGCCGAATATTGAAGAAAACGACATCATATCGCTTTGTGTGAACAAACAAACAAGGAAAGACGACTTTGTCAGTAAAGACGTCAAATTTGCAATTAAACATCACCAGACAGTATTATTTACCTTTTAAGTTCTAATTTGTTTTTGTACACTTCATTTCGAGGCGTGAGTAGACACAATATGATTGTGAATTCTTTGAATAATGCGGACCAAAGTTATAATTATTGGTTCTGCCAGTTGTCTGTGGTCTGAGTTTGCCGCAATTAGGACCCAATCGCGGGGGTTCGGCTTATGTACGAAACATACCTATTTGACACTGATTTTAAGGGTCAAGTTAGGGGGTCGGCTTATCTACCGTAATATACGGTAGTATATCGGCTTCATCACCGTATACCTACACCTTGGATATCGGCTTTATTTATCATACTTTTAAGGGATGGAAATTAACCAACAATGTCTACTAGCCCCAATAGTGACAACATTTTGCACTACACAATAAACTTTTCAAAATTCCACTGGCCGCAAGGATATGTTAACATTAACAAAACTGGGCTGGCCTGGCGAGTATAAAAGCTAATTTCAATCCCTCCTTCTGCTTTTGTGAATTTACATTTATATGATTTGTGTTTTTCAAAGAGTTAGTCTACCTTTCTTTGAATAACAGAAAGAGCATAAAATGGGTAAAAGTCTTGAAGGCTCAAATCAAATTCCAACACGCATTATAAAAAACTGACTCCATGAAAAGTTGCATAAACAGAAGGTCACCTTGACAGCTTCATGCAAATATTCCCATATAAAACCAGCAATCAAAGTCTGAGATAAAATATACACATGATCCGTCTATGGCTGTACCTAGAGATTGTTTTGATTTATCATGTTTTATGCTTTTGAGAAATAAGATTTGCAATATTATAGCATAAGAACAGACACTTAAAGGAGCCATTAAATTTCTTCCAAGTTTTAGTACAGACAGTATCAGTGCCTATTATCATGACTATCTAAACACTTGATGGGCATAATTATTTTAAAATTATATTTTCTGCTTGAACACAGACTTGTTTTTTAAGTGACAGCCATTCCGAAAATCCTATTTTGTAACATTATTGGATCATGACTGACAGAATTATGGAGGAGCACATCTGAACATCCTGGAAGCCACTTCATTAACCAGGTTAACTTGACACAATGTAATAGATCTATGTTACCGTTTGATACCAAAGTAAACATGTTTTATTAAAACTGAGCCCTCATTGATGCTATCAAGAGTAGAATCACAATCTATGGTGGAGCAGTTCCTCACTGAGTTCAGGATGGGTTAAGCGATGTCTTTACATCAGCATCATCAGATGCTGGCAAAAATAGAAAAAAACAATATTGAAAGTTGGTATTTATATGGTTATTGTTCTGATAAATGTCAATAGTGCATCTAAATGTCAATACTGCATCTAAATGTCAATACTGCATCTAAATGTCAATACTAAATGTCAATACTGCATCAATACTGCATCTAAATGTCAATACTGCATCTAAATGTCAATACTGCATCTAAATGTCAATACTGCGTCAATACTGCATCTAAATGTCAATACTGCATCTAGCGCCTAAATGCATCAATACTGCATCTAAATGTCAATACTGCATCTAAATGTCAATACTGCATCTAAATGTCAATACTGCATCAATACTGCATCTAAATGTAAATGTCAATACTGCATCTAAATGTCAATACTGCATCTAAATGTCAATGTCAATACTGCATCTAAATGTCAATACTGCATCTAAATGTCAATACTGCATCTAAATGTCAATACTGCGTCTAAATGGCAATACTGCATCTAAATGGCAATACTGCATCTAAATGGCAATACTGCATCTAAATGGCAGCATTTAAATGGAGAATAACATTGTGTACTGCATTCAGTGTCTACTGAAGCAAAAGGAGCATCCTCCGTCGGTCATTTTTGAGGGGATTTTGGCCGAGGGGCTTTTGTACCAAGGGGCTTTTGGCCAAGGGGTTTTGGCTGAGGATCCATGCACTTGTTTGGAAATAACATTTTTTTCAAGTATTCAGTGCAATCCAAAACAAAATGTATCATCTTAGGTGAACAAGAATGAAATTGGTCAAGTGCCTGTATGAATGCTGTGTCACTTGTTTGAGTGGCATTTTAGAAGTTGAGACATACAATATAGAACAAATTTTTATGGATGACAACTTCTTTATTGCTTGACAACGGTACAAGAATCTGTATCGAAACATCGCACTCTAGAATTAAAGAAGCTGTCATCCATAAAAATTTGTTCTATACTGAATGCTGTGTGTTTTGTGCAGGTCAGCAATATTTCAGTTACTGCGCAGATACAATCACATGAAAAAAGCATGGGTAATGATTCTCACTATCTGTATACTATGACAGACAATCGTTGGTGCTAAAACCCACGAAGCAGTCACAAACCAACAACCATCAGGGAAAATTTGAGATTAGAGCCACCAGCAATAGGATTCTGGCATACCCAAGGGAAACAACTCTGTACAAGGAATTACAGCCCTAAGGCAACCCATGACTCAATATGCCCTCCCAGTACTCTCTACCCTGCTCATACTCCAGCTCTGTTTACAGTCAGGAACCCATGGGAGTCCACAGATGACAATGAACACGCTATTGCATGCTATGCTAATTCTGATTGTAATTTCTGAAACAGTCGCTAATCATGATATGATTGAACCAATGGCTCTTCTTCATTTATCAAAGACTACAAGCCGCACTACAATGGTCCTTGGGACTTTCCACAGTCCAATTATCAACTGTTCAAGTCTGCAATTGTGCAAGGCTCATTGAATTCTTTACTGGTCCAACAATAGAATAAAGATTTTGATTGTCGGTGATATGACGCTTTGAGCTATTGACCCAGCGATAACAGGTCTGCTCTTTAGTCAAAGACCATAGCAGACAACTTCCTGTCTGTGTTGTCCTAGGGTCTCAGTCCTAACTATCTAAATATAGCGCTGGTCACAGCAAATATATCACTTGGCTGTTCCTTCCAATCGCAAGTGGTAATCAGACAACTTGGTCAACACTGGCTACTTCAAAGGTATCGAATCGTCCAGATTGACGGTGAATCCTGATCAGACCTTGGGGACAATCTAACAGTACTATGCAATCAATACACAACGTTAGACACTTTGGTACAATCCATCTGGTCGTTAAGACTTCGGACCAAGAGACAGGATTAATCTGCTGGAATAAATACATGTTAAAACTTGAAAGCTAACTTCAATGTATTTCCTTGTACAAGCTTTACAAGAATCTACTGAATTGATTTCATCTTAACAAAATCCAATCAAGTTGTAATTCACCTTTTTGTGTGGAATGAAATTCTAAGCAATTTTTACCATGTCCTTGATCGAGTCCCTTGTGTCATTGCTGTGTATCTTAGTTATGGATTCCACAAACACTGAGTGAGTGAGTGAGTGAGTGAGTGATAGTGAATGAGTGAGTGAAAGAGTAAGTGAGTGAGTGTTTAGTTCAGTCCAGCTACATGGGGGCGGTCTGTAAATAATTGAGTCCAGACCAGACAATCCAGTGATCAACAGCAAGAGCATCGATTTACGCAATTTGGATACAATGACATGCATCAACCAAGTCACCGAGCCTGACCACCCAATCCCATTAGTTGCCTCTTACGACAAGCATGGGTTACTGAAAATCAATTCAGATCTTCACGGGTACAAACACAAGACATCATGTAAATCAAATTATCAAATGGTCTGTTACACAAACTGCTTTACTTGTGCAGCCATGATTTACTAAGGCAAAAATATTGTTGCGGTTTCTGATTACATATCCTGTTATGTTACCATGGTAACCACCATACCAATATGGCTAATTGTATTAACATAATCACCATGTTTATTAAATACAGATTTAGCTCTTTAGCAGAATATACTTTAAACATGAAAAACAAAAGCATTTACAGCCTTAATGATATTAATTTCTGAATCCATACAGTGGTAAATGAATAAATATGCCAAAAACATTAACATGATCCAAGTGCATATTTTTTCGGTCTACCTCCATCCTGTAAATGGAGTTAAACTGACCTGCTCCAAGTTGTTAATGAATAAAGTGCATTGGTGCAGCTGCCAGCATTAATCAGTCTGCATTCCGATCCATCATTTGAGAGCTGTCACTCTGAACAAAACAATCCAGGTCCCCCCTCCCCACACACTTAGCTTCATGTGAAGTAGGTGGTGGGAACATCCACCCATTTACTAATTAATGGTGTGACTACAGATGAGTGATGATCTTTAGGTGGGAACCAATTAACCAGCAAAACTTTCATGCATTTGTTCAGAAATAGGGGAGCATTTCCACAACGATCCAGATAATTATTTAGCCTCCCAGAGTGAAAGAACCCCTTTGAAAATGACTTAAGACCACATTGAAAATACTTCTAGGTGTTGGCAGGTTTTAACCCCCGAACCCCCTCACCCCTTCAAAATTCCTGGATCCGCCCATGCTCAGTAATATTCCAGTTCTATGACAAGACAGGACCAGTCAATCCCGTGATTGATATTGCAAGTAACGAACCATGGGTGACCGTGTTTGTCAGCTTGACTCCTGAGAGTTTCTAGGACTTCAGTCCTGCCCCACAACAAAACATGTGTGACACCTTAGGCATGTAGCTTTAATTTGATATGCCTCTGTTTACTCAGCAGTAAATGGGTACCCGGTGGGATGAGATGATCATATCACTGTTAACCTTCTAGTGCCTCACAGGTGTAGTTGGTTGTAAGGTAACAATGTAGTCCACACTGATCCACTGACGGGGTAATAATGTTAGGGCTTAGAGCATACACCTTGTGCGTGGATGTCAGCACAACGAAGTACACTATAGGTTGTATGCTTCTCCCTCGGGTAATACGGTCTGATGTATGCCTTTTTGTAGCAGTGTCACCCGAGTCAGTAGGCGAGTAGGCGAGGGATGACACTGCTACAAAAAGGCGTACATCAGACCGTATTACCCGAGGGAGAAGCATACAACGTATTTATCTTACCGCCATGTTAAATGTACAAAATATCATTTTATTTTATTTTAAAGATCGCTACCAACTATATGACATGTAAACAAAATGGTGTCTGCCTCTTGACTGGATTTTTAATAGCAGTGAAACATATTCTGACAAGCTTAAAACTGCTATAAAAATGGTTAATTATGTTGAGTTTAGTGTGCAATCGACTCAATGTATAAAATAGTTTAAATAAAGCAGTGAAAGTCAGTAAAATAAATCTGTACATAGTGAACTCCAAAACAGCTAACCGAACGGTTTTCGAACTCCAGACACTGCATGCATCATATTATGATTTCATATGATTGTTGGCGATTCAGCTTCTCGACGGAGAGTTTGGCGGTTACCGTGGCAGTGGGTAATATTTTTTTCCACTTGTCACACTCCTGGGAGGTGTGAGACAGAATTTGTTAAAGCGTCATTGACCAATGAAATTAAAGTATTTCACATGAAGGTAACATAAACATTAGTATTGCTACACAGTCTGTCTCACATCCCTGAACCATGTTATTTTACTTTCTGCCAAACCCTTCCAGTAATGCAAAAGCTCTGTATAAAGCAAGTCTAGATTTACCTCAGGTTTTGAATCTGCCGTCTCCCTGGGGATCTTTTTCAATTTTCTGTTTATCATGTTCATATTAATATTATATATTTTCAGAGGCAAGTGGTCTAATACACATGATTATGTCAGGCTAGATAATTATCTGGAGCTTTGTGCAGATAGTCCTCTTAAACAACTAACAAAGTAAACAACATACTGCTTGTTAATTACTCACCGATACGACATACAGTTGCTTACATGAGGAAACAGAATTTGGATGTGAAACAAAATATCCATAAAACTGTCCCTGTTACCAGACCACATGGATCATTTATATAACAGCTGTCTGTTACTCAACCTCAATACATTAGTGATCTTTACAAAACATGACTCATTACAGCTTGGACATTTTTTAAGCACTAAAAACTCTGTCAAAAACTGTCATTACAAACTTTTAGAACAAGGAAAGCAGTAGAGCCAGGGTCTGCACCAGATCAAGTTACAGTAGGATGCGAAGTAAAGATGCATTATTTATCATGTCTATATTATGTTAATATGAATTTATTTTTAATGACATCTAAGGCCTTGTATGTTTTTACATAATTAATAGGGAACTATTTTTTTAATTATTTATGTCATTTTGGTTTATCTGCATCTGTTTTTAATCTATGGCCTTGAGTACTTTTACATGATGTAATTGGGAACTATTTCTGTAATCATTTATCATGTTTATCATGTTTATAATGTTAATATATGTATTTGACCCTTTTTAGTGACATCTATGGCCCATTTAAATTCACATTTTACCCGATGTTACTGTAAACTAGCAGTCAATGGATGAGGCAGTAATTTCGTGATTGTTGAATGGAGTAAAATAAGTTGCCAGTTTGTTGCTACAATAAATACGATATTAAGAGAAGCTATATTATCCATTTTCTGTCAACTACTTTCGTTTCGATCCTTAGACACAATATATATGACAGTGAATTTTGAATAATGTGGACCAAAGTTAATTGTTGGTAACATAACCATCAATCTGTGTTTGAAAATTAGGACCAATTCTAAGGTCAATGATACATATCATGCGATACCATTTTGACATGATTTTAAGGGTCAAGTTTGGGGTCAGATTATCCAAGATCTTATATCACGGTCATATATCGATATATGTATCTGTTTTTAGTGACATCTATGGCCTTCTGTGGTTTTGCATGTTTTAATGGAGAAATATTATTCCAATTTGTTTTCAGTCACTTGTCCCACAAAGGAACACAGTGATGCTTAACAAACTATGATAATGCAGAACTCCATCTGGGACTAACCTATGCTTGGGAAGAATGAATAGTGCAAAACATGTATTTACCATCACTCATCGTCCTTGTCAATGTGACATCATAACAGAGACTTTGGAACTGTGTGGAAGCTTAGTGGTTAAAGTGTTTGCTTGTCATGTGGAAAACCTGGTTCATTTACAACCATTCTCACTCACTCACTCACAACAGAGACCCGGACCCAGGCTCCTTACAAGATATTTCATGTGCTACAGAGAACACATGCTGAAATCCTTCATGCTGAAAAACTATGTGTTGAAATCTTTCTTTAACACAGACTGGTTCTGGGAAGAATATCTGTTGTATAAGATTTATGAAAAGTAGAGGTAATATACCAAATCACAATCAGTTGTTTAACAAGTAGTTTTCATACAGGCCCTTCAGTGCAGATTGAATCATCTAGCAGCTGTGATTGGATGATTTTGTGTAAGATTATTGTGTGTTTTTTTCAAATGTACATCCATCCTGCAATTAAACCTGACCATATTTTTCAGTATCTAGTGCTTTCAATGATTGTGAGTATGACAACAGCTATTTTCAAGTGGGTGACTTTTTGTGTAGAACATGGGTTGGTCTGTTTAGCTTCCTGTACTCAGAAAAGTAACTGGTTAAACCAGTCATGTTTTGTTTGTTATGATTGTTGCTTTAAGACCATGCTGTACACACATGTACATGTAATAGCTGTTGACGGTTTAGTTAATTTTAAAAAATTACTATAATAATAAATAATAATGTATTTATAAAGCGCCTAATATCCACCATAGAGATGCTCAGTGGTGCTGTGACAATATTGGGGAAGGAAATAGTTCATATAACTTTTACAGATAGGCAGCAGTGAATACTATAGAGTCAATGTGAAATATTTGGTTTTGAGTAACCAGACTCTAAATCCTGTTTCGTATCATTTGATGAATCTTTATTTGTTTTGCTTTATGAATTAAGTCCAACATGATAACAAAATATTGGAGACTTGACCTTGCACCTATAAATAAGATTTTATTACCAGTTCCATGAAAGCTCCATCGATCTGAACAATTCCAACCTCATGGTCAGAAACATGTAACATCATTATTAAGTAAAACTACTGTGAGTTAAGCAATCTTAATGCAACATAAACGTATTTCTCGGGAGTCAGTTTTTCTAATTGGCAACTCATTCTCTAGCATTTGGTTCAAAAATACAAATAAATTACCCACTTTCAATTCTTGGCTGGTGATTTAAAACCCTCCATCTGAGCAAAGCATCTCTTTTATCCATCTCTAGGGATTTCAGAAAATTACACAATTATATTCTGCTCATGCTGAAAAGTGCAAAATATAAAATACTGGAATCAGAGGACTGTGTAGGGTGTCCATTACTCTCATCATGCTTACTGTGGGCTTAACATGATCGTACAGAGAAGCCAAACTGGGAGAAGACATACTATGTTTTCAATGTAGAAACAGGATATGAGTAGATTAAACAGCACTGATAATTACAAAGTGTGTGTGTCATTCTGTTTTCCTGATGGTTAATGTGAAATCATAATTGAACGTTATTTTAGATAACTGTAGGAAATCAGAGTGATTCATGACTTCTTTTCAAAGGGGTGTTTTCAGGTGACCTTGACCTTGACAAGAGTATGTTTACAAGTGGGATTTAAAATTAGAACACTGAAAGGGAATTCCTTGTCTGTAGCCATGAGATCTGCCATATATTTTCACAAGTTTTCTGATATATTTCGCTGAATAAAAATATTATTATGACAATATATTTGTGTTCTTTGTTGTACACTTATCCCGTGATACACAGTAAAAATATACATTGGAAATCAAAATGTATGCCACTGTGGGAAAACACTGTCTAGCTGAATTACATTTCCAAATGTTTCAACACCGACATCCTCCTTTTTATGCAGGTCAAAGGAACACATCTCCAATGATGTTTGGTACATGTACTGTAAGCCCATCAACAAACGCATGTTTCGGATTTCATGAAAGTGAGAGTCCAGTATTTCCCTCAATCACACATTAGCTACACATTAAAACATGTAATATCGGACAAGACTCCTGCTATAAGCGCACGCACGTTGGCCAAATTATAACTTTGACAACTATTTTCTTTCAACCTAGCACGCGAATAAACTTTGTGTGATGCGGAAGCTCAGTTACTCATTCAAATTTGAGTAATATTCCTAAAGTGAAGGATACCAACCCCTGTATTCATTTGCTCCCCTCACTATGCAATTCTAAACAATTTAAGATTTAACCTTTGATAAAACAGAAAAAACCCATTAAGCAATTGTTAAATAGTACATGTCATCATTTCAAAATACCTACTACCAACGTTGAAGAATATGTACTTTCCTACATAATATTAGCTTAAATACCAAATCTTCTTCTTCTTCTTGGAGATTGAACCCCCAACATTTCACTCTCAGATCACTCACTCACTCCACCTGACCACTGAGGCAGTTGTCATTCATAGAGCAGTCATAATAGTGTATGCAAGATATAGGAGACCTCCGTTATCTGGCGAATGTCTTAAATATCTGTACTTGAATTCCTATGTTTATCTGAACAATTCAAACTGAGGTTATTCTCCAGGAAACAATAAGCATGTATCTCAAATGAAGAGAGAGCAATTTCTGGTACAAGATATCTCCCTCCTGTCAATGCAATAAACACGCTTTATGCGAGCCTGCAATGAGATTAAGCAAGCTGACTGTGAGGAAGCAATTGAGGCTGACAAGCAAACAGTGTGGATCTAATTTGAACCTGAATTTGATTGGGGTCATTTCAACTGATGAGATTGTACAAATTGTTTACTTGCAGTAAATACACAGATGTAGAGCTTATCACGTGTGGAACTAATATAAGATAATTAGCAGGTACAATATAATCACATAATCACTGACGGAGGGATTTATTACTGAGTTTGTTAATAAAAAAATCTGTAATTATGAAAAAAATGATAACATATGATGTTATGGAACTATCACAATTCATTGTGAGAATACATGTGAGGATCGATTATTTTGAAAACATTATAGGATGCTAAAGTCTAAACTGCTATGATACATCATCCAGTTTCAAACCATCAAAAACCTACAGCATTAATGAATAATTTATCATGAGAATGATAAACCCATAACCATACGAGCATTGAAATTGCAGTCTGACATTTTGCCCTTGTTTTCAACTGGTTGTCATGTTTAAATGCAGCAGCTATGCATTACAATAAACATGGACACCTCCCTGACATCATGGTAATAGATCACTTGGAAACTATGCAATTCTCTTGTCTAAATTGTTTAACAAGAAGTTTACGCTAACAATTCTGCTAACCTTTCTGGCTAATAATATCATTAGAACAGAATTACCCACTGAAAATCATGCTGACTCTCATGAAAGATCCTCCACTGTCAATGCTGACTCACTCTTCCAGTATTGATTCAGCCTGATTTCCTCTTTTTTGAGGTTAACAAATTTTTATATAAAAAAAATCGGTCAGTAAGTAATTTTTTGTATATTCATTCAATTTTTGGTGATTTATTTTCTTATTATTATCACTATTATAAACCTAAAATCTGACAGGAACATTTCATTGTCATTTTATTGTCAAACCAATCTTTACTGTCGAGGTACATACAAACGTTTCACATTGTGATTTGTTTTGTTTTCTTAATGTTCCATTTTTCCAGGTACTAGTAGATGGATCCATAAACCAAGCCAAGACAAAATGTTAGACATAGTGTTCCTAAAATTACCTGATCTGTTCATAATAACATAATAAATCTACTGAGAGGATGTCATCAAGCACCACCAAAACACTGCAGAGAATAAGTATCATGTGACACTCCTTGATCACAGCAAACTTGTATTTAAAGACACATACCAACATATAAAAGATTGCCTTTAAGGGATCTTGTACCACTGAGCCAATCACGGAGTCCTCTCAATGTCCACATTAATCTCTACGATGGTATTTCCTGCCAGCCATTAACCTGTGCCAGTCTGACCAAGGGTTGAGCTATTATACTAAGAGACAAAGGCTTTAGAGTTACACTATGTCACAACATGATATATAGCTCAATAGCAGGGATACGAGACGAGACATGATACATCACCCGACACAAGATACCACACATGAAAACCTGACACATACCACTTTAAGGAGCCATGTTCTATCATCCTTAATTGATGGAACTACAAGACACTCAAACAAACTGAAAACTTGAGACTGTGGTTTGGTTTGTACAAAAGGTTTGGCAATGTTTCACAATAAAGGATGACTAGTAGGTTCAGTCAATGTTCATGAAGCTATCATTGGTGTAACAGACAAAACCAACCTTCAGTATGTTTCAGATCTGTTTGTGAGCAAAACAATCCAGTGATTATTTATAATGAGCATCAATAATGATGAGCACCAATATGCGCAATTCGGATATCATTACATGTATCCACCAAGTCAGTGAGCCTGATCAACCTATTACATTAGTTGCCTCTAACTACCATTATTGAGACAGCTAGACACAAGGAGTGAGTGCATGATTTTAAAGAATACATCTAATGACAAGACAAAACAAAAGTGAAATGGAACTTTGTATTTTCAACAAAAATGGAAAAAAGAAATTCTAACTTTATATTTAATTCACTTTTATGATGCAGCACACATGAAAAAAACATATTCACAGTGTGTTCAGAAAAAGCATCAGAGACACTACATGATGCTCAATTTGACATCCCTATTAACAAAATCAATCACTCATAGCTGCTTTGATGAGTTACATATCTAAATTAGAAATCCTTGCCTTGGCGATACCAACTTTTAACCCAGAATAGATGACATTTAGCACACTTATAGACTTCGGAAATCAAAGCGCCTAGATTGAAGTTGACGTAAATTGTTTTCCCCACTTTCATGCAAAACATATCTGTGATTCCCAAAATACTTGATTTCGATTATTTAAAGGTTGCTGTAATACAGCTGGAATACTGTTGACAGCTGAATAGATTAACTTTCACAATTTGTCTTGTAGACATGTCACGAAGAGTTAAAAATATATACCGCTAAACGTTTGATAGGGATGTGTCCTTCATTGCATGGTCAGCATCAGGTGATCAACAAAACTGACTGATTGAAACCTCTTGTTGATTGAGTGTATATATATAGTTTGTGTCTTAACAAAGTTAAAATTAGATCATGTATGGAGGAGTCTTTACAAACAGCATACCTCCTTCACATACATCTTTTCAGAATATATTCACCTGTGGGTACCTGGGTTAGAGCATGTCAGCATCTTCTTAAAATATGAATAAACATTGCAATTGACAAACCCAGAAAATAATACAAAGAGCGTCACTGTATTTCAGTTATATCACACCAAGACAGGTTAATGTCTGAAGAAAGCCCAGAGTATTGCAGGTCTTGTTTATTAGTTTGGTGAAAACCCTTGAGCACAGGTATTGTGCCAACAAACACTGCAAACTATCACCCGTATTGGGGCCTTAATCGGGTTCATAATATCTGGGGTGGGGTAGCCTAGTGGTTAATGCGTTTGCTTGTCACGTTGTAGATCCCTGGTTTGATTTCTGGGTGTCCCATTTCTGGTGCACCGTGATATTGCTTGAATATTGCTAAAAGTGGCGTAAAACTAAACTCACTCACTCACTCTTTGTATTTCTGGTGATCGATCATTTCAGGTGGCAGGACCCACACTCTGGAATCAACTTCCACTGGAGTTAAGGACAATTAACAACCTGAAGATTTTCAAATCTAAACTGAAGACATACCTTTTAAGAAAACATACAGTGTCTAACTTTTCATTCTTGAGTTGTTCGGAGAGCACTACTTAGCAGTACTTTTGGACTGGAATTGGCGCTATATAAATGTGTTCATGATGATGATGATGATATTGCTGGAATATTGCTAAAAGTGGCGTAAAACTAAACTCACTCACTAATTCATAATATCTGGTCCGGGCCAAACTTGATTATTTATAGGCCACTATGATAAAGTTAGAACATTGCTGAATGCAGGGCAAGACATCACACAAACACCCAAGTGTATCATCATTATATTATAGCTTTAGTGGACACTGCTTCCACAAACAATAACAAGCAGCATGGAGGAGACAAAGGACAATCTTCCATCAATCAGCAGCCATGAAACGATTGACAATAACACACAAATCAAGAAAGTATTGAAAATGTGCAAATTGTCCACTAACGAGTCGAGACTAATCAAAGCATATATCCAACAGGAGACCAGCTATAGTGTCCATGGATGATGACGGACGGCAGACGCCTGCCTGACAGCTCCGCACACAATAGCAGCAGCCGAAACCCACACACTCCACAATAACCCCATCACAGCCAGAATACAGGCGGGCCAATTAATACCCCAGCTACATCAGGTTTTATAGACCATCAAGTGAAAGATAATGCTAAACTTCCACATTCAATGATCTCTCCCTCCATCTGAATCTCGGGAGACATCTATTTATAGCCAGAGTGCCACCAGCTCAAAATTGAATAGGCAAATTCACACCCTGCGGCACAAATGTGGCAAGCAAATACAGATATTTTACAACATCCCTTAAGTAATGAATGTCCCCATCACCCTGGATCAGCCTAATTCAATCATTGACTGGAACGCAATTTCAACCCGAATCAATTGCTATGCTTTTGAAGTGACACCAAAAAATATTTCACTTCAGACATGGCTAATAAAAATCTGAAAGGAAAAATTTGTGACTTTTTTTTTTATCTCTCAAGGAATTACATGTATAAAAATGTCCACCTGTGTAAGTAGATGTAAAAAAAGAAGCACATCTATGAACTAATATAGAGAACACTCCATGTGGATAAGAATGGGTAAAACAAATACTTCAAACAAAACTAGACAATCCACAACAATGATTCCATTTTACCATCAGTGTTTTTACCTAACCCCACCCCATATCACTTTACAGTCTTTCATCATGTACCCATCATGAGTTGGTACAGGGCATGTCACGTAAGTAGATGCAGTCATTTAGCTGTATGTACATTTGAAGCATATACATGTGTTTAAAGTTTGCACTTGATTATCATTCCAAGTTTAGACACATGAAGGCATGAGTTTCTTATCTAGTCCTAATAAACAAAGACAAGTGATTTTGTTGGACAAAAAAATTAGGACATTTTCATGGCTATAACAAATTTTGAAACACTATAGAACAATAAAGAATATAAATTTGAGCAAAAATGGAGACCACTGGTGGGTATGCCTTAATCGTCCCAGTCTCAGTATATCTTTTGGTATAAACATGTGAAAATGTATTTGACATTTAGATATTTGACATTTAAATGTATCTAGATTGAATCAATGTGGTGTATATAGAGACTATGTTAATATATGTACGAACTGAATAAACATATTTAAAAAAAAAAAAAAAACTTTTGAAACACACTCTTCCATACTATCACCCAAAATTTAAAATTTCATCAAGATGTTTCTTCTGGACACAATCAATGGCCCAGAAAATGAACCAATCTGGAACACTGAAGTCACGTCAGTATTATATGAGCTAATCATATTAAACCCATCTTATGTTAACATCTTAAATATTCAATCACTTTAACATGACATTATTGTCCCCATATTTATTGAAGATAGGGACTTAACAAACAGTTTCCAAAACTGGATTCATATTTATTTGGCAGATTTTGAACAATTTGCAATTGATGTACACAGTTTGTTCTCAAGTAATCTTTTACACTTGAGTGACAATGTGGTATTATAGGATACCATCTAAAATGTTACATTTGGAAATTATGAGCAAACATTTGAAACAGGCATGTTATTGATGAATGAGGTTAAACTGACTGTGACAAAGTGAGTTGTGTTTGTCATGGTCAAACAGAATGTTTCCAAAATGCTGCAAATCATATTTTCAGTGAGTCATTTTTTATCAGTCATTGCTAGTTCCTGAAAAATTATCAAAGGGACTGGAACTGAAATATTTTTTGCGTCTTTTTAATGTTTTCTTATCAAGATGTTCATGATGTTGACTATGACTACCCTGCTGAACTTAAGCTTACAAAAAATTGCTTGAATAATTGTTTTGTTATCAATACAATGTAAATTGTTTTGTTATCAATACAATGTAAACTACATTGTGACACTCTAAACCGCTCATGACACAAAAATTATGCAGTGAGTCATGTTCACTCCCAGCTACAACAAGCTATGTTATTTTTGTTCTTATTAGCCAAGGTAAAGATATTGTCATGGCAAACAAAAAATAAGTATTCTTGAAAATGTCAACAAGACAAAGAAAATAGTATTGTGATTCATATCTAAATGCCACAGTGCACAGGTTTCAGTACATGTCATTCTTCATGGAAAATAACTCAGATTACCAGGTGATGTGACAGATCACATTAAATAGAAAAGGGATATACTGAAAAGCAGGAATAGATAATTCTGGGTTCATGAGAGACTGTACCTTGAACTATTCATCATTCTGCTACTTTTTAACATTTACCTGAGCCTCTGAAAGTGTATTCATTTTGTGATCACTATATAATGGCTATTTACACAAGAGGCATGGTGGCATAGTCGTCTGTGGTCCTACAATTTGTGATCAGAGTTGCCTCCCTTAGGTGTGCCAGAACAATGCAAGAAACCTACTTTTGAGTTTGAACCCTGGTTTGCCCTTGCCATGTACCTAGGTTTGTAGGCATCACGCTGATGGGTTTCACCAAAGTGGAAAATGTCTGACCTGTATTACTTAAAGAGTTCCTCCCACATCACAATAACATACATTGATATACATGTACAGTGGAAGCTGTCAAAACCGGCAGTTGTCCAATCCGGCAAGCTGTCAACACCAGCATAAAATGTCAGTCCCGTCCTGTGGCTAGTGCAATTATCATCAATTAAAAGCTCTGCAATCTGGCAGCTGTCAATTCTGGATCTCAGCATGAACTGAGCCACCCGAATATGGGTTTATACTGTAATCAGCGCTGTCTAATCCGGCGCGTGGCTAGGATTCGGCTGGATGTGTATTGTCATCAAGTAATCTTGTGTTGCATGTGTACATGGTTGCCGACAAAGACATTTTAATCTTAGTTCAGCATGGGTATATTTGTACTGTACATGTAACTGGTGAGTTGACATGTTCTATTGTGATAAAACAATGTATATGAGAGTGACAAAACTTGTTCACTTCTAGTTGAAGGTAACCGTGTCATCTGTACAATCCGGCACAGTGTCTAAACCGGATTATTTCTTTAGTCCCGACAAGTGCCGGTTTAGGCAGCTTCCACTGTTCCAGTAAATGAGACTAGAGGTGTTCCGATTCATTGAAATGTCAAAGGTTGGTCATATTGACCAAATGACCAAGCTTTTAGTCTTTGAAACACTTGATAACGTAACATATCTTTGAAGTTGTCAGGGTTAGAAGGGCCTGACCTAACTGGTCATGACTGGATATTTCTTGAAGACTCCGGGAAGTTTATGTTCTTGATATCTCAGTCACCACATTAAAGTAGCAAGTTGCATCATACTTATCTGCAATAACAACCTGAATAAGAAAATCTGAAAAATGACGCTAACCAATTTTTTTGATGATTACTAGTTGGTAATAAAGCAATCATCAATTGTGAGATTTCAACCAATTCCCAACACTAAATGAGACACTGTTCAATCACTCACCCACTCACTAATCACCAATGGCAAGAGTTTTGTGCATCACATTTTAGGAAATATTGCTGTTGCAAAATATAGTCAATAACAAATATATTTATAAACATCTGGTAGCACCTCCAACAATCACAATTAAATCAATTCAAAGAGGATCTCATTTCATTAAATCATTTCAAAAGTGCTAAATTTGTGTTTGTTTAGAATAAATAATATCCATGATCATTTCAATACTAATCTCGCAGATCTCAAGAAAGGTTAAATATTTATAATTGATAATACATCCCTGCTTGTATTGATGAAATCGATAAATAGTGACAGCTAGCTATATTTTTGTTGAGAGAACTGTTCCAGCCATTAATGACAAATGATGATCGTGACAAAGAGAAGAATCATCTCCCTACTACAGCTCTACAGAAAGGAAGTACTGACCTCTGGAATGAAAAACAATTTCACAGCATTTTTCCTTCTCTTGATCTCCGTTAACATATCCAAAAACCCTTTTACAGTAGCCTACAGGGCTCGAGCTTGTGTATTGTATTGTGTGGCTGCATGTGTACAAACAGTGGTTGTACTCAATTTCTGTACTGGTGACAAAACTGACAATTTTGTCTTACAATCAATAGTAATGACACAATCACGATAACTGAGTCCTCTCACCAAACATATCAGATCTATAGTGGAATATTTAGACTAAACATATTCATCTAATTTCACTCATTTGTAGTTCAGTTTTAGCATCCCCTTCCAAAAACAACCCTATCACTGTGAGTGTGACCACCATAAGCCCATGTTAAAACATGGGAGTTCCGATTATCTTAGCATTAAGGCAGCTTTGTGGAGTATAATTCCACAGGCCAGTATCATAATATTGATTGTACAATAAAAACAACAGCTTCATTAGCACAGAACATGTTATCCTGTGTCCAAACTACATATTCTTATACATACAGCCACACAACACAATACACAAGCTCAAATATTCCTGGGATTGGTTAGGTTTGCCGGAATCTAAAATTGGCTATGACAAGGTGACAAAGACCCCTTGATTTCCGTGAATTTCTTGAAATGACTAAATGTCATACATATAGCCTAAAGGAAGCAGGTCAAATCAGGTAGACTTATTATTCCCCTACAATTCCATATCTATGAACCACATGTTTCCATTAACACTGACTGACTGAGTTTGGTTTTACGCCGCTTTTAGCAACATTTCAGCAACATCACGGCTGGGGACACCAGAAATGGGCTTCACACATTGTACCCATGTGGGGATTCGAACCCGGGTCTTCGGCGTGACGAGCCAACGCTTTAACCATTAGGCTACCCCACTGCCCCTTTCCATTAACAAGTTTCCAACCACAAAGAGTTCAGGAAATATATTGGGAGAGTAATGATGAACACATGGATGAAAAAGAGGTCAGTAAATTTAGTTGATAGGCGATATCTAAATGTGTCTTTGCATCTCATGGTGACAAAATAATATTTTCAGTCACCACTCAACAGGACGACCTTGCACAGAGTGTTAACACAGAGATTACAATGCATTCAATGTCATACACGTGGTCTAGTAATATCATAAGCAGACAGGATACATACTGAATTGATGAAATTAGTTTCTTAAATGTTGAAACTCATCTTACAGTGGATGATGATATGTGCATCACAGAAGTACAATCATTACCCGCTGTCAGCTGATCACAATCGGAATCTATTATTGTGTTTGCATGCAGATTCATATTAATAAACGTAATACAACATGTGATATATATGGCAACACATTGTACAATAATGACAAATGTAAAGGAAAACCTGTTATTGGACAAGCTGATGCATTTTCATGACAATCCCTAATTGATGGAATGTTTAACAGAAACAGAAAGAAGTTGATCCAATTTGCAGAATATGAACACATGCTCTTTGTAACTTACAGTAATAGATATACTACTCAAAAGAGTGAGTGAGTGAGTTAGTTTAGTTTTAGTACTTTTAGGCCACACTCAGCAATATTCCAGCTATATGGCAGCGGTATGTAAATAATCGAGTGTGGACCAGACAATCCAGTGATCAACAGCATGAGCATCGATCTACGCAGTTGGGAACAGATGACGTGTGTCAACCAAGTCAGTGAGCCTGACCACCCGATCCCGTTAGTCGCCTCTTACGACAAGCATGGGTTACTGAAGATCAATTCTAACCTGGATCTTCACAGGTGCTACTGAAAAGAAGTTAAAGTACATCTGATATTTTCCCCACTCCTCTTTTGAGTAATAATGACTGAGGATGTCACTAACAGGTTAAAGGGTAAGGCGATGCTATCTTACAAGTCATACCTATTATAAGAGAGTGAGTGACTAATATCACACACTGCAGTTACACTATAGCATTCAGATTCCAGCAGCCTACCGTATATGACCGTCTATAAGCCGAATTTTGAGGAACAAAAAAAGCAGTCTGTAGAAGGGGGTCGTCTTATCCATGGGTTACGCTTTCGTCAAACTTTTGTCCAGGGGTAAATAAACAACATCGTATCACTTCGCGTGAACAAACAACAGAAGACAACTTTGTCAGTAAAAGACGTCAAATTTGCAATTAAACATCACTAGACAAGATTATTTACCTCTTAAGTTATAAGTTGTTTTTGCTGGGCATTGTATTATTTGCAGGGATTAAGATTACAGTGTATGTTATCTTACTCTATGACTTGACACTAGTGGTTGATAGCATAAGCAACGATCCTGGACATAAGGAGGATATGTATATTCTACTCAACTTTTGATTGGGATAAGCATCTTGATATGCACTTGACAGGTAGGAGAATGGGTTTTGTGGAAAAATATAAACCTGTCCCTATCTAAATTGTTGCATATTTGAAAACTGTGACATGACAACACAAATGATAATGATGATAAGTTCCCCTCAAAACTGAAGTTGGACCAATTTACGTCAATGTTATGAATGAATTTCAAACAATACCAGAAAATGTTCATAAGTGTCAACAACTGTTGACCTTCTGTACATTGTATGTTTACTATTTGTGATCAAAGCAAGTTACTTGTGTATAGATGTGTATAGACCCTCTACATCACAACCATTTAGTTCCGTGCTGGACATACTACAGGGTCCTGCGAGGCATCGTCACCACAAGCTTCTAACTTGCCTTTGTGCCTCTATAGAAAAATCAATATGTGAGGATTGAAATGGTCTGTGCCTTTATGACTGCATTATCATCCATAACTGTCAGTTATCCAAACAAAAACACAAAAGTCAAACAAACGATCATCTATAAACATGAAAACAGGTCCCTTGAGCATGTGCAAGTAAGAATGGAACTTTTCTGAGTTCTCAGTATGAACATTCCTCAACGTATGGGTATTCAATTCTAGCGCCATGTACATCAAATGACCATTATTGATAGTGACTGAAACTGCAACTATAAAATAACCCTACAGACTGTCTACACCGACAAGCAGGTGATTCTACCTGTCAACACAACCCTAGCATTCTATCGGTGCAGTGCCACTTTTGACACTCCCTTGCCCCACAGTTTGCATGCCGAGAGCTTATACAGTGAGCGCACCTGTTTCACGTACTACGTCAGGAGTCAGTTAGTGCCAACTTACCACGAAAACTAAGGTGTAGAGAAACAACAGAAGTTTGTTGCAGCTATATGCGGTGCAGGCACACATAGATCTCCTCGGGTGCTTTCTGTTCGGCCGTAATTCCGGGAGCATTCGCTCCATGCCTTCAGACCCTGCCGCCATTGTGTTCGTTTGATGACCTAGATGGTAGGGGCTTGATCACATGACAGTCACATGACAAACTCCAAAACAATATGACAATGGCGGGGAATTTAAAACAAGATGAATGCTCATCGATTTTTATTGTTAAAGCAGTCTTTGTCCCTTTCCATAGAACTATACATGCTGTAAATACTTGTTTACCAGCTGTTAACAAGAAGAGGTGTCCGATCCAGAAGCAATATTTTAAAGACATGAAAATGATTCATTGTCCCAGGATATAAGTGAAGTTTAAACATTAATGACTTGAATTAAATCTGCTGTCATTTTGCCTCGCCTAATCTAAGGTTATTTTTGTTAGGTCAACAGGACGACCTTGCATAGAGTGTTAACACAGAAATTACAATGCATTCAAAGTCATACCTAGTAATATCATAACCAGACGGGATACATACTGAATTGATGAAATTATCGTCAAGTCTCGAAGTTTCGACTCCTGTTGATATCTTTGATTTCAAAACACACTCGGGGGAGATTTTATTTTTCAACACAATTCATTTTGTAAACATGTTTAACAGTAACAGCCATGGTCTTGAGTGTGAAAAATACATCTAACCAAAGAGTGAGTAAGTGAGTTGGGTTTTACGCTGATTTTA